>NC_045177.1:6569174-6619174 GCF_900700415.2 Clupea harengus
GTGAAAATCAAGAAATCAATCATCTGCCGGGAACTAGTTCTCACACACACACTCACTCACACACACACACACTCACTCACACACACACACACACACACACACTAGTTCTCACTCCACAGGGAATCAACTTAGTCTGGTCTAGACATTGTTGCCTGTCTGTCCCCGTTCTCCCCAAGGCATAGTCAATTGCAGTGCGTTATAAAACTCATAACGCACACTGTAAAAAAAAAAAAAAACTCCATAACTGTAGCCTTGGGGTGGTCCACGGCTTAGGGCCCTATTTGCCCAACGCGTTGCCTGGAGATAACCTCTTGACCTGAGCGTGACCTGAGATAACCCCTTGACCTGAGCGTGACCTGAATGGTGTTGTGAGAATCCGAGGCTGACACAAACAAACTTCCAAATCACAGTTGCACAATCAAGCCTCTCTACTCCAGATTATTGTGATCCACAGTGAGAGGAGGAGGGGAGAAAACAAGAGCAATAACAAGGGTGTGTCTTTGTGTGTGTGTGTGTGTGTGTGTGTGTGTGTGTGTGTGTGTGTGTGTGAAAGTGTGAAAGTGAGAGTGTTGTGTGAGAGAGAGAGAGAGAGAGAGAGAGAGAGACAGAGACAGAGAGACACAGGTCTGCTCAGCTGATTTAGAGGTGATCAATACCCGGCTTCTCCAGGCTTTCCACAGTGCCCTTGTGTGTGAGGCAACAATGATCCCACTCTTAGAGTTGGATTACAAACCATACGCTTATGTTACCTGCTGGGCAAAAGCAGATCGGTTCTAACAGCAGAGACAGAGAGAGAAATGGACAGAATAAAAACTACTTTTCAGTCTGGGTGGCTTCAGTTCAGTTGTATGCAATGTAGCTCTTCTAGGGAAATGCTCGGGACAGAAACAAAAACTCATCGTTATTAATGCTTACTGTCACAATAAAGATATTTTATTTCTATTTCTTTTCAAATATGTTTTGTAAGTTGCTTTGGAACAAAACCCTAACCATAAAAGGTCCTCTCACCCTCTGACGATGGCAGTGAATCAGAAGCAAGCGCGTGCCTTTCTGACCAGACACCAATCAATCAATCAATCAATTCAATCTTATATAGCGCTTCTCTAAATACCCAAAGTCGCTTTACAGAGTCCAGAGTCCAGTAGTCATTCATACACAGTCATACCGGTGGTGGTAAGCTACATCAGTAGCCACAGCTGTTCATTCAAGCATCATGTAAGTCCACCATTATGTGGCTAAGCTGAGCAAGTCACCCGTCAATGGGGGTCTAGGGTCCCCCTCTCCCCCTCCCCCTCTGCCCCTCTGCCCCCCTCTCCCCCCCTCCCCCTCTGCCCCCTCTCCCCCTCCCACTACTGGGATCCTGGGGTCCTGACTACACTCAGTGTGTTGAATGGGAGCCGCTGGAGCTTTGGAGCAGTGGTCTCTGGTTTTGTTATTGTTGCTTGGGCCTCCACCCCGCCTGCCCACCCGCCTGCCTGCCCACCCGCCTCTGATCTGCTCTGCTCTGGCTGTGGGGCATTAGCCATTCAGCTGAGTCACAGAGAGGCAGGCTTATTAGTCATAGGACAACTGGGGAGGGCCGGTCACAAGACACTGGCAGCGCCGCCACCATAGATGGTTTCACCTGCCCCAGTCAAGTGGCACGCCACGGAGAGAGAGGGAGACTGGCACGGCACAGAGAGAGAGAGAGAGAGAGAGAGTTGGTGAGAGGGAGAAACAATAAGAGAGTGAGAGGGAGGTCAAGAGAAAGGAAGGGAGGAGACAACAAGAAAGAAAGACTGGTTTGGCAACACTGGAACAGCAGTGTTCTGCCAATGGTGAATAAAGAGTTTGAGTTTGGAAAGTGAGAGTGGAAGACCTGAAACCTAAGTGGCAATGCTGTTGATGTAGCATTCATGATGTAGGAGTATTAGAACAAGTTAATCTTTCAAGATCCTAGTGCGCACACTGACGCACACGCACTCGCACACGCAGACACAAACGAACACGCACACACTCACAAAAATCTGTATAAGTAACAGCAGCTCCACAACTCTTTCTTACTAACTCTATCTCACCGTCTACCTCACCAGTAGAAGTCATGGATACTGGGAACAGTCCATTCAAAGGCAACCACTGGCTCCTGTCAAGCTTAATGGAGGCATGGGGACACGAATGCACTTGAGCTGTAAAAGTTCAGCGTCGCAGAAACACTATAACTCACTTTTATTTCTCTACAATTTAGCAGCAGCGTCTGCACACCCAGCCCCAGCTAATTTCCCTGGGGTGGTTGTTTAAAGGCGAGAGCCCTTGGCCAGAGAGGCCTCATTACCTCCGTGCAGGGCGCGTGTGAACGCGTATCTATACAAGCCCTTGAAGGGGCACACTCAGAACCAGCGATGCCATGCCAATAGATTCATCAATATGGCCGCCCCACCCCCTGCCCCACCTCTGCGCCCCCCTCGTCATCGCTGGGCTGGCTGGGTCTGAATTAAAGCCCCCTTGCTTTTCTGACAAGTCATTAATGTTCACGGCAGACCTGTATTACACAGACACGAGGGACCGGGGCTTCATACAGCAGCATAATAGGCTTGCACAACAGGCGCTGGGAATCGAGCAACGAGACCTTGAGTGTGTTGCCGTGAGTGTGTGTGTGTGTGTGTGTGTGTGTGCCTTGCCACCATCTGGTTTAAAAGTCACTAATTCCACAAGGGGTCTGTGAGAGTAATTTAATGTTACATTACATTCCAGCGTGTCTGCTAGGTGGAGTTTTCAGACTGCAGACTGCAGATCACTACGGCACTTAGCTCGTTTGCGCCCGATTAGCCGATTTAGCTATGCTAAACCACATGTGCGTACGACGTGGTGGGCTCGCACCTTGAGACAGGCCGATTGATTGCTTGTTGTTGTGTTTGAACGGGCTCTTCTAAATACCTTGGTGGTCCACCGAGGGCTTGGAGGCCTGGAGGATTCTGGGAGTTGAGAGGCCCATGTCCAGCTCCGTCAGCGTCAGCTCGTTCATGAAGTACGGCAACTGCAACAACAAAAGGCAGAGAATTCACTCAGAGAGATGAATCAGTTATGTACATATACACACACATGTATAGCCATAACTGTACATACACACATGTAAACACGAATAGACAAACGTAAATAGTTTCGCCACGGACAGTTAGCACCTTCAACATAACTGACTCATACACAGCAGAGGGCATCATCTTCTCCTTTTTTTTTTTTTTTTTTAAATGGCCTGAACCCTCATCACTTCCTGTCCCATTTCCACTCTGTTGTAGTGGCTGGACTGTACAGGAGAAGGACAAGCAGAGTGGGATGAAACAGCAAACCTGTGTGTCTGTCTGTCTCTCTCTCTCTCTGTCTCTCTGTCTCTGTCTCTCTCTCTCTCTCTCTCTCTCTCTCTCTCTCTCTCTCTCTCTCTCTCTCTGAGGAGGAGGACCACACAGCGGAGGCTCCGAGGCACCGCTGACATTTTGAAGGACGGCGTCTCTCAGCAGTCGATTGGGCGCTCGCTGTGTGGCTGCTGGCGGGGTGTCTGAGACGCACGCTGTGTTGGCACTGTGGCTTTACAGAAAGATCTCTGGTTGGGTACTAATGAGAGGCACGGGCTCATTTGCGTGTGGGATGATATATCGCAAGGGGAAAATGTTTCATCAAATGTATTTCTATTAGACTGGTTATATTCCTACACGTAATCTCAGCCTGTGCATTTGACCACAGCGGTCTGTTGCAAAAGTGAAGGCGCATTGTTGTATTTGAAGAGTACCGAATGCAATAAAATACCCAGCATGCAGAGACAAACAAAACTGTCAGGTCAATGCCTAATGAGTCACATATCTTAACACTGCTTCATTTGATTGTATCTTATTTTAATTTTAAAAAAAACTACGTCTTGAGGTTCTTACTTCTGCTGAAGTAAAATATTTAGTTTTTTTCATGTGTCTATGACGGTTTTCAGGGACTTTGGGACCTATATATGACAGCCATCTTTCAATTAATTTGTCTTTGTCTTTAATGGTTATAGGTATGTTGGCACTGAAGTTCACACGTTTGATGTCAGATCTACAGCGGAATGTTAGCTGACTGAGTAAATCAACTGAAGAAGCTTTGTGGTGCATCTGGAAACATCACAGGATTCAATGAGCGGTTTCTCACGCTTCCTTCTTTCAGTTAGATCATGTTAGGGAAACGTGTCAACTTAGGAGTCGGTCACACTTTTGGATGCTGACTCATATGACTGACTCATATGAGTCTTTTCAAGTCATTCACCTTATTTTGACCTTTTTTTTTATTTTGTTTGGATTTTTTATTTTTTTTTCACATACACATTTCTTGACCTGGCCTTAAATGTATATCAAACATCAGTCCATCTTGTGACCTTAACAGTACTATCTACATAGAGAAATGACAGGAATCCTATTGGCAAAAAATCTCCAAATACAGATGGAACATCACTGAATGAATTTGCTACACAAGGAACACCACAAACGGCTGTCAAGAATAGTCTTCAGTGGATGTGTGTGAATAGAGTCTTCAGTGGATGTGTGTGACTCACCCTGATCTTACTCAGCTTCATCTGGATCTTCTTGGACACCCAGTCCACCCAGTACTTCTCCCCCAGGAAGTCCCACGCCACACGGCCCACCAGAGCGTTCACCCAGGCAACAGACTCGTCCTCCTTCACTTGGATTCCTGGCAACTACCAGTCAGATTGAGAGCAACATTAGAGAACCCTACTGTCACTCATATCCACACTGAGCAATGGTGAAAATGACTTCAGACAGTCTCGACTATGGAAATGTAAGTATGACTGGATATTTTTCCCAATATGTTCAAATGGGTTAACACTTGTGAACTCAAGAGGACAGTATGTATGAAGGGGAAGGAAGTGTCTGGTGTTCAAGTGATTTTAGGTATTCCCCAAGTTCAAATGTAACTGACAATGGAGCCTAATGATTGCAGACATCACATATTCATGAAACACCATAAACACACACAAGGACATCATGGACTCTGATGCAAAATCCACCAACACCATCTCGTTCCCAGAGTGCAGGTCTCCTTGTAAATCCAAGAATATCAAAAAGCACAATAGAAGGTAGAGCCATTCTGCTATTGAGCCCCCCCCCCCCCTCCTGTGGAATAATCTCCCTTCCTACTTCCAGGAAGTGGACATCCTTTCCATCTTTAAATCGAGACTAAACACATTCCCCTTTAGTGAACCCTAAACTTATGAATAATGCGTTAAAACCCGCATGTCACAACATAAGTCATCCATCTTGTCAGCCGTGTTGTTGTGTCCAGCAGCAGTGGGCTACAGACAGTACATGTTGTAATGTGTAGGAGGGCCTTTATGGATCCCGGGTACAGCATGTGGCACGTCTGCGACAGCCAGTTGTGCCCTGCTGTTGTACAGTTGTGCACTGCTGTTGTACAGTTGTGCCCTGCTGTTGTACAGTTGTGCACTGCTGTTGTACAGTTGTGCGCTGCTGTTGTACAGTTGTGTACTGCTGTTGTACAGTTGTGTACTGCTGTTGTACAGTTATGCGCTGCTGTTGTACAGTTGTGCACTGCTGTTGTACAGTTGTGCGCTGCTGTTGTAGAGTTGTGCGCTGCTGTTGTACAGTTGTGCGCTGCTGTTGTACAGTTGTGCGCTGCTGTTGTACAGTTGTGCGCTGCTGTTGTACAGTTGTGCGCTGCTGTTGTACAGTTGTGCGCTGCTGCCACCCTTGCTATCCTTGTATAACTAAAATTCCCATGCACCATGTTAGCCAACATAACTAAACAAAATTCGTCCAAACTAAACATACATAAAATGACCAAGATCCATAAAATTGGGCTACAGACAGCGCATGCTGTGCTGTGTAGGGGGGCCTTTATGGATCCCGGATACAGCATGCAGTGCCTGTTGCAGCTGTTGCCAGCCAGTTCTGCACTGTAGTTGTATCCTGTCACACTTGCTTTCCTTGTATAACTAAAATTTGCATGCACCATGTCAGCCAACCATAACTCAACAAAACATAAACATAAACTAAATTCCCACACAACATGCCGGGCAGCCTTTCCATCTCCCTCTTCATCCCCCGCTAAGGCTTTAATACGGGTAAAGTGGCCATTAATTGTTTACCTAAATGTATCTCTTTATCTGTTTATCAAATTTCTCCTTTTTATAGCGTGATCTTTGCCTGCTAATGCCGATGGCTGTGAAGAAAAGGTTCCTCATCACCATAACCATTAAGTACTTGTACACATATTAGGCAGCCTCCTCTCCGCTCTGGGATGCTGCTGTAGTCTCTCCACCTGATCTACTAGCATACTTGCATACAATTTTCTATCTCTATCTCTCTACCTGGCCAGCTCTCTCCCTCCTCTCCCTCCTCCCCCCCTCCACCCCTTATAAGCAGAGGTTCTGCTCAAGGTTTCTTCCTGTTAAGAGGCCCTCTTTGGCCCTGTTGCCTTTATGCTTGCTCCAGGGGTGTTCAGGGCTCTGGGCTCTGTTAAGCACCTTGAAACAATTTTATGTCTTGGCGCTATACACATAAAACTGACTTACACCCACACACGCATATAAAAAGACAAAAACACACACACGCACACACACACATGCGCAGACACACACGCACACAAACACACAAAACACACACACACACACACACACACACACACACACACACACACACACACAAACACCCACACAAACACACACACACACACACACAAACACACACGCACAAAGACACACACACACACAAACACCCACACAAACACAAACACACACACTTGTACTCTTGTACACTGCTAATACCCTTGTACAAGAAGGTGAGCCCTTACCTTCTTGCTGGCCGCAGGGCTGCTGTGTGGGCTCTGCTGAGGGCTTGAGGCGGGGGCGCTGCCCACCTGTGGCTCCTCTGGGGGCATGCAGCGCCCCATGTAGTCACTGTAGTCCAGCGCGGGCCTGGGGCGGGCCGGAGCCGGGCCGGACGAGTCCTTCTGCCGCGGCTGACTGAACAACTCGTCCAGACTGCTGCGGCTGCTGCTGCGACTGTGGGAGGTCAGGGTGGCTGGGGACAACAGAGAGAGAAGAAAAAGATTGGTAACGCCCGTGTGTGAGAGAGAGAGAGAGAGAGAGAGAGAGAGAGAGAGAGAGAGAGAGAGAGAGAGCGTCAGAGAGCACAGTAGAGTATATATCTAAGGAAAATATGTGTCAGTAAGTGTGTCTGTTTCTGTGTTTCTGTGTTTATGTGTAAGAGAGTGACAGACTGTTGAGAGTATTTTGGGGAATGAGATAGAGACACAGGGTCCTAATTTCATTGATGGGCAGCAAGCAAAGGAACCAGCAAAGAACAACGAGCAACGTCTGCCGTGCATGAACTAAAGCTAATTTAATAATTTTTCAAAATCATAGTCATATTTGAGTCTTTGTCTGAGCGGGTGCGTCTGTCCGAGTGTTTATGTGTGTGTATCAGGGCCACTGAGATGGAAATAAAACAGACAACATTTAATCAGCCGCCTCCACAGGAGTCTACATCACAGCTACACCCCCCCCCCCCCTTCACCTGGTCTGAACTGTGATAGCCCTGCAATACCACCACTCTCCTCTCTTTTTTCAGCCATTACAGCCTCCCTCCCAGAGAAAGGCAAACTCAAACAGTATGCTGTTTTAGGTACAAATGATATGTGGATATGTGGATGTTGCGTCTGCTTGCAGGCTTCTTAAATCCTCAAACAAAGCCGTGTTGCCGGGCTGAAACACCCATCCCAGACAGAGCATTTCAAAGAGAGAGAAAGAGAGAGAGAGAAAGAAAGAAAGAAAGAAAGAGAGAGAGAGAGAGAGAGAGAGAGAACCTGCACAAGGGGAGGATTCTCTTTTCTTCTTCCTTTTCCGATTGTTTAAGATCTATTTTTGGACGAGCACCAGCGTGTGAATATTATATTTTAGCGCTCATCACCCCCTCAGTGTGTCATGTCTGAGGCTCACGGTTGAGACGGGGATGACACACACTGGGGGGAAGAAGATGGATGCACCACTACCGTCAGGTTTGTTTTTCAGTCTTCTGTGTCAAAATAGTCAGTCATCTTCTACAGAGAAGTCCATTGATTAACACAACACATCCTGAATGGATGTAATGTATCATTTACCTAAGTGGTAAGGATATTTTTCCAGAATGTAATCAAGTCTATAATGTATACTGAATAGTTGTAGCATATCAGTGACAGAGCGTTAAGATTAGGTCCTTTTGACTATGTTGTAACACACATTGTCACTTTATTAATTAAACTCATTCTATGGACACAAAGTGAAGATGCTAATGTTTACATATAAGTTCATGACCTTACTCTACTCCATACAACATAACATACTCTTCACCAGATGTGCCATAGCAGCGCCGTAGGGCGGTACAGGATCACTCGGTATGTGATGAGGCTTAGTGGTCTGCCTGCCGGATGGAGCACCGCGGACACTTACCACTACTTTTACTGACGGGGAGGCTTGCCGCCTTCTTGGCCGTCTCAGCTTTGAGCCTGGAGGCCACCAGAAGCCTTTGGAACCACTCCTCCTTCTCACGCCCGGTCCTTCCGAACAGGTACAGCGTTGCCAGGTGGCTCTTGGACCCCGACGGCCGACACGCCTCTTGGCCCGGCCTCTTGGCTTCCTCCACTCCTGCTCCTGCGGCGACCTCTGACTTTTCCAGAAGAGAATCCGCGGGCCGTTCCTCATCCGCCTCGCTCTCGGCCTTGGACATGAAGTCGTCCTGCTTGCCCAGCTCAATGCACACGGGGTACTTTTTATTCCAAACCCGCTTCCTGGCCAGACTCTGGGGAACCAGGTGGATCTAACACAAGAGAAAGAGTGTCTGAAAGTCAGATTTTGCTGCATCCCAATATGCTAAAACACAAGACTATTGAAATGTAGAGACAGTATGGGTGTATCAGACACAATAACATCAATTATGTAGTTTTGACTGAGAAAGTAAACAATACCAAAACCCAGACTGATATAGCCTTACAGACAGTTTCGATCTGGCATACAAATGGCTGCTGCAATTGTAAACAGCACTGAGTCATAGACGGTAACGTCCCCTGAGAACAATCACACAAACCCACACAGCGATACAGACCCCTAGATGATTTCTGCTCTCTAAAACCCACACAGCGATACAGACCCCTAGATGATTTCTGCTCTCTTAAACCCACTAATCTGAGACACCCCGGCCAGCTACCTTGCTGTCGGTGAGGTCGAAGATCTTCTGGCTGACATAACAGATGTCGTGCTTGGGCTCGTTGATGGTGGCGCGGCGGGCTACGTTGCGGTTGGGCTTGGAGAGGCGTAGCGTTGAGCCCTCCAGCCGCACGAACACGGAGTGGGTCAGGGTGGCGTGGTACGTCTCCGGGTCGTAGTTCTGGATTTCATTCATCCAGCCCTGGAGAAGAGAAGGAGGGTAAGAGATTACTTTTCAAGACCATACATTACACTACTCATCCCAACATTATATGCTTGGCCAAACAATACAACTTTTCACTCACATGGGATGATACATTAAATCAAATTAGAATTGTTTTCAATGGTGAATAAACTGCATTAACTGGATGAGGGAAAACACTCCAAAGAGGGCGCTTCCTTGCCAGAGACCTCTGATCTACTTAGTGCAACAATGGGGAAATTCCTCAGGCCGGCCGGTTGCATCAATGCAAAAGGAAACACATGCCTTATGACCGCAACAAACCAACCCTAAAACAAATTGGTTTAAGGCAAAGGGAAAAAAAATAGTCTGAATAGTTAACTTATAACAACTATGACTCATAACAAAGTCATAAATGTCATGTGACAGAAGGCCATCGGAACATAGAATCACCTGCTGTACAGGTATCTTGTCATGACACCAACATTCTAAAGCCACACCTGGAAGATAAATTGCCGATATGTAATCTGGACAAAAAAAACTGACACCATGTTATGACACCAAGAGAAGTTGTATGGAAGAACTTCCGCCAGACTGTGTGCGGAGTACACTGACATAAGATGAGAGGCCCATTAATAAAGGTGAGCCCATCTCAATGACTGATGTGAAATACTACAAGTCCCATCAGTCCCTCTGATAGGGACAGAAGCCTGTCAATGCAGAAGGCACTCGTGGTTCATCGATTCCATCCTCCAGAGATCTTGATAGAAAGCCATTACCTCTGGCCCTCATAATGAAACTCAGGCAGCCTATGAATATTGTTGTGGTTCTACTTCATTAACTCTTGTAGTTCTGTGCTACATTTACCATAATGTAAGATACCTCATGTGAGCCAACAGACCCCAAGACACCAATATTTATTAATTTGGCCAACAACTAAAAATCATGGCTAGTCCACGCAAAGGCAGACTAGTAGTTGTACCTCCTGGAAGTCACAGCTATGGCCTCAATGCTTCTAAAATATGTTGATATCTTTCTCATCTTGACAATATGTAATGATAGGCTCATATTTTAAACCATTTTGAACAGCCATAAAAATGTAAGGTATGGAGCTGTCAGAGTCTTTCTGCTTTCACTTCACAACAACAGCTTCTGTTTATTCTCAACAGAGAGCATTGTTGTAGGACTTAGTCACACTGCCTGGAGCACACAGGGAATTGTCTGTTGCCTTTAACAGCGCAGTTTTCTGGGGCATTTCTAAGCCCTTAAGCCCTTCAGCCAGTTCACTGCCACGGAGGACGGCCATCATGCCAAGAGTCTAGGTCTTATTCACAATTTGGAATAAGTTTGGGTCAGGATCTGGTACGGTTGTTGGAGTGCTGGACCCAAATGCACGGAACTGAAGAAACATAAAAACAAGGAACAGGAGGCCAATGGTTGAAGAACTACCAGCAACCAGGAAGTAACATAAAGGGGTGTAAACATCGACACGAGGAACAGAGACCTAAGACATTGCAAAATAAAAGTCCATGAACACGGTGCAAGCGGTGACAGTACACCCCCCCTTAAGGGACAGCTCCTAGACGTCCCTCAAACAAAACAAGTCCAGAACAAGCCAGGTGGGTGAGAGGGCCACTCAGGAGGATGGCCTGGGGGCAGCCCGAACCACCTCGGGAACAGGCTGGGCATCGGTTGGGGCACTGGGCAGCTGGACCTTCATGCCGCTGGGCAGCTGAGGGGAACGACATTGTTGAGAGTTTTTCTCTGGGGAGCCTTCTAAAAGCTAGCCGAGTGCCCCAGGATGGGGACTCCTGGGGATTCAGGGGACCAGGAACAGGCAGGATGTCTGCAATGGTGCTCGGAGTCTGGGAGATTGACTAGGGGCTAGCAAGCAGTAGGCTAGCAGACGGAGGACCATGCGGCAGGACAGGAAGGGTAGCAGAGAAAGATGTGGCAGGGGTAACCGACCTGGGGTTCACAGGGTGAGGAAAAAGCTTCCACCTAAACGAGGCAACCTCCTGGGCAAGCACAGGGCCTCGCTTCCATATGGTGGTGGGCAAACTCAAAAAGGCAGGTTCCTCACTTAAATGTGACCTATTAACACCAAAATCCTTCCAGGAAAAGGACAGACAGTCCAAAAGCTTGTCAGCTGGGTCCTGAACTGAAGAAACAATGGCTTAAATCCACAAGGAAACTTAACAGGGAAATGAATTACTGGTAGAACAAGGGATAACAAGAAACAGGTAGGACCAATGACTTCAAGAACTAAGAGACCAGGAAGTAACAAAAAGGGGTGTAAACATCGACACAAGGAACAGTGACACAAGACATTAAAAATAATAATAACAAAAATAAAAATAAAAGTCCATGAACATAGTGACTGGACCAGTTACTTTTTTCACTTCACTTCTTTTTACTTTTGCTTTGATCACATTCTCTTAAATTATTCATTTTATAATGTCTATTACGCTCTTTGAAATATTTGATGAAAAGCAGTCTTTTGCAAAGTGGCACATGACAAATTTATGTCTATAGAAAATCGAGACACCCTCAGAGTAAGCGACATAATCGCTATACTTGATGACTGCATGAATCAACAGATAACACCAGATTTGGATTTCTAGACACAATTTTTTTCAGGATTTCCATATTCGAAATTTCCATAACCCTAATATGGCCTAATATCTGAGTAATTATTAAAAGGATCTCACAATGACAGAAGCCCTGTTAGTTGACAGTGGGGGACGTGACAGAGGAGCAGCTCACTAAGGAGATAGATAATCTCCCATCATAGAGAGGCTCTCGGAGGAGAGAGGGAGAATCATCAGAGAAGAGGGAGGGCTGGACACTAGCACCGGACGGACATCAGAGTCTGCCAGGCTTCTCACTCGGCCAACAGATCCGTGGAATCCGATCCATAGTTTGCAGAGATGTTCAGTACAGATCAGATTCCAGCTACAGCCTTTAAAACTCTCAACAGAGCGCTCATCAGCAAATCATCCTCACTGGCTTCTAAGCGCTCGGAGGCTGGCATAAACAAATTCCCAGGCCTCCCCTCCCGTGCCCCTGCCGTGGTGCCAGGTGATGACATCACCGGGAAAGAGAAACAAGAGTGCGGGCACGACCTGACCATCCAGCCAAGTGCCTGGGGTAAGTGGGAGGAGTTGGGGGGGGGGGTAGGGTCCAGGGGGAGGCTTGATTACAGTCCTCCGCACAGCGGGCCATGCCAGTCCTCTCTGTGCCATCCTCAGCAGTGGGCATAGGCTTTTGAACAACACGCTCCCCAAACTGGCAGCGATTTCCGATCAGTTTCAGGGGGCCAGAGCGACTTCAATGGGCTTACCACTTCTCCCCTCCCCCCCGCCCCCCCCATCCATGGTTTCACATGGCCACAAAGGAGATGGAGAAAATGACCTCTCTCTGTCTCTTGTCTTCTTCGCTGGCGCTCCACTTCAAAGGCGTGAGGCGGCCAGCCATGAACAATCTCATTTGATGTCATAATGGGCAGATTCTTCCTGTAAATTGAGCCCCTCTCTCTCTCTCTCTCTCTCTCTCTCTCTCTCTCTCTCTCTCTCTCTCTCTCTCTCTCTCTCTCTCTCTCTCTCTCTCTCTCTCTCTCTCTCTCTCTCTCTCCTCATAACGGAGAGCGAGTGCATTTAAATAGCGTGTCACCCAACAGGGTCCGCAGCCTTCGTCACCACGCTGGAGTCACACAGAGAGAAACCAAATGGAATAAAGAGATGACTGCCACGGGAGTTAAGGATGGATGAATCACAAACTCTGGGCTGATATTTGTCAAACTGCTCTCTGCCTGAATGATGATTCATATTCAGCTCAACCTTCAAAAACCACTTGAATAATATGCATGGTTCCACAAAGAGGTACTGAGCTCCAGTAGAAATATTCTAAAACATTCTATTCCGTACTTGACACATTGTGAAGTAATTATTTTCAAGAGAATAATTTTAAGAGAGCGCATGTTCTCCTTACTTTGATGTGTTATAATTAAGTGATATACCAGAGGCTCCATTTTGACTGAACCCTTTCAAAGCAAAAGTCCCTTCATGAATAATAAAAGGTGATGAAAAGTACCTACCTTAAACATCCCTGGCTCTTTGATGTCCAGCTGTGCTGTGTTGCACATCTCCTTCTTGATCCTTTTATGTCCAGCTGCCCCACCAGATCGTCTTGGTCCGGCCAGCCAAATGACTCCGACAGCCAACATGAATCCCAGAAACGTCCCAAAAAACATCCCACCCACGTAGGTGGGCAGGGGCAGTACGAAGTACCCATAAGTGATGAGAGTCAATGCAAACAGGGTCTTAAGGGGGATGCTGGGGTCTGGCTCCTCTCCCTCCAGCTCGTCCTCAATGAAGGTGTCCGTGTTCAGCAGGTGGTGGCCCTTACTCCTGGCGATTGAGTCATCAGGGCGGTCACCGTCTGTCTCGTTGTCGAAGTCGAAGTCCTCGCTGTACAGCTCGTAGAACTCCTCATCCTCTTGCCTGGCAAGAGCTGACATGGAGCACTTCTCGAGAGCCAAGGGCATCCCCGGCTTGACACCGCGGGTGTCGGTGAGGGACTCCGCGACAGAAGAAGCATTGGCCGCTCCTTCCTCGTCGGAGTCCCCCTCCTCCTCCTTTATGCTGTAGTTGTTGTTGCTCTCCAGGTGGCCATTGAAACTGGCCAGGTTCGAGAGCTCAGAGGCACTACTGGAGAGGCCTTTAGGGCGGTAGAGGCTTCCTGTGGAGGCACTTTCGTCGCCAATCATCTTGCTCAGCAGCTGCAAGGGCTCGAACATGACCTCGGACAACCGCCGCTTCGTGTCCTCGATGCGGGCCTCTACCTCGGAGACCTTGAACCCGAAGCGGCTGTCTGGGGAGGTCAGCGGCGACGACGGGGCAGTTTTAGAGTCGCCCCCCGTCACCGATGACGCCGCCGCTCCACGGGGCTGTGTGAACTGCTTGAATAGTTGCAGGCTGCGTGAATCCGGCAGGCGGAAGGACCCCGAGGCTTCCTGGGAGGTGTCGCTGGACAGGGACTTGACAAGGTTCTTCATGAGCTGGCGGTGGCTCACAGTGGGACCGAGGGGTACCCCCTCACGGGGCTCCAAGTCCGAGGACAGGGACTTTATGAGGCTGAAGAATGGCTTGTCGGTGGAGGTGAGGGTGATGGATCTTGAAGGAGACGAGCTTTTGGAAGTGGCGGAGGTATGTACTTGGGTAGCGGCAGGTCCTTTGGCAGCTGTGGAGAGTGAGCCGAATGTGAAGGGTTGGGTTGGTCCCTGGTCTTGGGGGCCTGACATGGGTGGAAGGGTAACGGTGGAGGAGGAGGAGAACATGGGAAGCACAGTGGGATCAGTAACGGAGTTCACGCTGTCCACTCCATACTCCATCTCCTCACTGGCCTCCAGGGCCTCAGCGATTTTGCTGACATCGTCCGCGTTACCTGCCAGCACCGTGGAGGGGGGAGAGGAGGAGACCGTGGTCCAATACAGCTCCTCTTCCTCCTCCTCTTCCTCCTTGCCGAGAGCGGAGAAGTGGATGGTGATGTTGTCCCGGGACAGCGAGCGCTGGACCTGCAGCCTGGGGGCGGCGGGCGGGCGGGAGGTGGACGGCGGTAGTGGTTTCTCGGCATGACCGCCCTGCCTACTGGTCATTGCGCAGTTCCCAGTGGCTCAGAGCCTGCAGGACAAACATGGGAAGTGAGGATTATGGTCATGGTCATGCATTTTTCCAGTATTTATATGAAACACAGTTTATATAGAATTATACACATTTGGTGTTTAATACCAAAGTACAAGTCTATGGTTGAACCATTTAAGATCCTCAACATTCAAGTCTTTTTGAATGTTAGATGTTACAAGTATGCAAAGTATCGAGACATTGAAGCCTACACTATGCCTTAGAGCTGCTATGGGCAATACTTACTAGGTAGCAGGTAGCTTTCTCTCAATTCTGATCATGAAAAAGTAAGCTCTGAGATAAAAATGTGGTTGGCTCTCTTCAGGGTTTTGTCATCAGCAGCTAAAGATTTCAACACTTAACCAATCAGGCATCACATCACATCCCCGCGCCTGTCCATTATTTGGCATGTGAAGATCGAACAGAGGGCCTATACCTCAACAACAGTCTGGAAGCTAGCAAGAACGGTCACTGCAGTTCTTAACCCTGCAACAAAAGGTTGAAGGCAGGAAATGAGTGGTAAATCCTCTCTGTGTGACACCACCCACACAGAAGCTGACTTGGTAACGCACGCTAATGCGGTGTAGAAATTCACTGACATGCTACTGAGGCACTCAGGAGTCTCTTAAATTTGTTTGTTTTGTTCTCCTCAGAGCCTCTCCACAGTAGACTCGCTCCCAAAAGCCATTAAGGAAGCCTCCTTGAATAACTCAGTGTTTTAACCACGGGCAGACTGCAGATTCATGAAGGTACATAAACGGCCTGTAGGCTGTTTGCCTTGTCAAAACTGGCCAGATATTGACCAATCTCTTATTTGTCAATCCATTATCCATTATTTTGTCAATGCCGTTTTCTCCTGGTGATGCCTCAGTGTCACCATTGATCTGCATTGCTCTGGTCGCCTCGATATTCCATTTCACTGAACTCCACCTTGGGGTCATGCATCTTTAGATTGAAAGTGGAAAATCGAACAAGGAACATTTTTCTCCAGTTTCCTGTCCTTTGCAGAGTGCACTTTAAACCGGTGACTGATGGTTGGAGTGTGTGTGAGTGGAGGCTCCCCCTCCAGCTATGGAGGTAGCCAACATCTAGCATCTTCAGCTACACTGGTTAAAGGGATTAGGTTTTTGGGTTGGAGAGCTGGACCAGAATTCTGCCTGGAGCCTTGAAATGAAGCCTTCGATAAAAATAAATTCTGTTCACCATCAGCATACAACAAAGCACCGTGCTTCAGAAAATAGTCTATAATGTTTGGCTGCTCTAATCCTTCTACACAGAAGTAAATACATTTTGACAGAGCTGCAGAAACCACAGTGTTGGCGCATGTTTGTGTCTGTGTGTGTGTGTGTATGCTTGTCTATAGCAGACCGACAGTATCTCCCCCCCCCCCCCCCCCGATCTTGTGTTCACACGCTCAAACAAACCTCTAGGCACTAAAAAAAAAAAAAAACTGCCAAAGTCTTCCTTTCCCGTTTGAAGATAAAGCCATGCTCAAACAAGAACAAAAAAGAGCTTTGAAGTCAGTTGATACGATTGAGAAAAAGAAAAAAAAAAGCTGTTGGATGGGGCTCTGATCAAACCATGTATACAGGATGAGGTGAGAGAAACGGGGAAAAAAAAAAAAAACACTGTGTTGGCCCACTTAATGTTTTCACCACTGTTTTTATACGACTTGATGTCTGGATGGGGTTCATTAAGATCTGTGAGAATGAAGCAGTCATAATAGACTTCTAGGTCAAGATGGAGACAGACCGATTTTATAAATCACCAGATAGTTCACAAAATATTGAAAAGGGATAATTACAATTGGAGCACAGTGACTTGAAAACATGCAATAAGCACAAAAACACAAACACGGCGTCTTCTCCTAGTGCAGTGTTTCTTCCATAGCCCTCAAAGTAAGACGGGGATAAAACAGGAGATATATCAGATTATCACTAGTAATTACAAGAAAAGACAGTGCTCCTGTTCAAAGTCATCATGACTAATGGGTACTAATTTAGCCCGTCCTCTTTTTTTCAACTTGCAAATGGTGATGTGATGAAATAATAACCCACACCGTCCAATTAGATCTGGACTCAGCAGGCCACATGACTTCCCACTCACCCAATCACTGTCTGTCAGTCATCCTGAAATCTTTCCCCCTTATCATGTTACTATGTTCAGAGGAAGATTGGCTCAAGTCTCAAGCCCCTTTCATCCAGTTGCTTGACTTATTACAGAAGGCAAATCAATGAAAGCTGCTGTAAACTGAATGAGGTGAACTCGACTCACAAATCATTATTTATGTCAACATGTTACGGTTTAAGATGAGGATGGAGAAGGACACAAATGACAAACTCGGGGCCACAATAAAAACTATTCAGTGAGAAGAGACTTCATCAAATTGTTTTGAAAAGAACTTCGCTCATTTTATATTGCACCCTGAATAGTGTCTGGGCAGAAACTCAAAAAAGATGTAACCGTGAATGATTAAGACATCTTTCTTCCCACAGTATGACATACTGGCTTACGATCTGAAACTCCAAGGTAGAGCAGACATCAGACAATGTTCTTGTCAATAACTGACTTCCACAGTTACTTTACGACATCAAAGCTTTTGGCGAAGTCCTGGTGACATTCTGCACCTTCAAAGGGTCATTTGCTGTGAAGGCCTCATTAAGACGCCGCTCCTGGGGTGGGTTACAGCAGGTGAACTGGCATGGAGTTGCACATTAATCTCAGAGCTTACCATGTGAACAGCATGGGATTCAAAGGCAGAAAAAAACCTTATATTTGCTTTTATGCTTTTATGCTCTCTCCCCCCCCCCCCCCCCCCCCCCATCTCAAACATATAAATGCTTTTATTCAGTTCCATAACCAAAAGCAATAAGACAAGATCCAAATGCTTTGGGAACATATACAAACACACAAACACAAAAACACACAGACAGAAGCACAGATAAGAAAACAATCCCTTGTTTTGAACACCAGTTGTCTTGTGCTGTGTTGTGACAGTGTGTCATCAGGCAGTGACCACAGTAAGTGATGAGGGCGTGTGACACTGCAATAATCAGACACAACGGCTCTCACAAGACTAAGGGCAAAGGCAACAGAGTCTCTCTCTCTCTCTGTCTCTCTCTCTCTGTGTGTGTCTCTCTCTCTCTCTCTGTCTCTCTCTCTCTCTGTCTGTCTCTCTCTCTGACACACACACACACACACACACACACACACACACACACACACACACACACACACACACACACACACACACACACACACACACACACACACACACACACACACACACACACACACACACACACACACACACACACTTCTCCATCTATAATTCATCACCCAGACATCAGTGGGCTACAGCCCTGCCAATGATTTAGCTTAGACTGCGGTGAAGCCAGTGATCACTCCACAAGTGCAAGATGATAAAGATAGCAGAGTCAATGGATGGCGCTGGCCATCTCTCTTTCTCATGCCCTGTCCACTCTCCAGTGTGTATGTCTGACAGGCTGACTGACTGTTTCTCCCTCTTTTGAAGTCATGCAGGGACAGGAGATCTGTTGTCTATGAGGAATGTCAATGTGAAAGAGGAGGCTATACCAAAAATCATGCTCACTGGCACATTTAAGAACATTTAAGAACCATATTCAAACCACTGTTGGTGCTGCTTAAAGTACTCATATCATATATGATATTATATTATATTATATATATATATATATATACACACACCCTCACAGATCAGCCTGTGAGAGCAGTTCACAGGTTGGAGAGAGAATGCAGCAGTTCAAGTAAACTCAAATCTCCTGCTTTGGATGCCGATTTCAAGGTGACATTTTTCATGTATTCTGGCGCCAGCACAGATATGTCCTCATTGTCTTTGTTTTTGCATTTGAAACATAACCGATACTGTGTGGTCTACACATTCCTTTAAAGCGGAACTCTGATGAAGTTGCCAATATTTTGGAAAACATTCCAGATTTACTCCTCGAGAGCGTCCCTAGCGGGATTTCAACCACTGGCGGCGACTCTTAAAACATCATATTCCCACAGTGGGGACCGAATCCCCTCTGGGAGGGTCTGACGTTCTCACAACTCAAGGAAAAGGACAATTCAAAGAAAACATTCTTTCCTTTTTTTTTTGATGACTTGGCACTTCCTTGGAATTCTAAATTACCAAATTAGTATTACTATATTAGGTTTCCACCCTGCAGTGATATGAGTTCTTATCCAATACACTTTTCCTCAAAATCAGCGAATTGCTCCTCATTGCTCTCTAGGTGTGCATTCTGCGTGAAACTCTGATGCTCCTACACAGTCCTGGCTCTGTAAAATGGGAAGTGTACCTTTAAAGTTCCCATAAGCTGACCCAGACAAACAGGCTTGGACCCTGTGCTGCTGTTGCATTTCATCGTTTCTTATGTATTCATGCGCTGGGGCTGCGGTGGGCATGCTGAAGTGATCGGCGAGATGCGGATGGTGGCGGTGGGTGCAGGCCACGGTCACATGTCGCAGGGCTGCATCATCCCCCTACTTCCAGTGCCCAGGTTTTTGGAACACAATGACGCCATTCTGTGGCAGCATTCCACAGTCTGTCAAAAATGGACCTAATTCTGTCTCATTCAAATACGTCACGAGTGTCCACGCCAACACTAACTTTCTCTCTCTCTCTCACACACACACACACACACACACACACACACACACACACACACACACACACACACACACACACACACACACACACACACACACACACACACACACACACACACACACACACACACACACACACACACACACACACACACACACACACACACACACACACTCGAAGAGGCCTAAAGTACAGGCGGGTTTTTCTAAACAGCCCAACACGGTGTCTAGGCGACACACCCACCCATTGCTTCAGTCGTGAGTCGTCCTCCTTGCCAGATAAAACAAACTTGACACCACGGCAGCTTTCTATTCCCACACAAACTCGTCAACAGCTGGAGCACGGACTCCTCATCCCCTCCACCATTCCTTGTCGGAGACGCTCAGTCACAGTCCACTGATGCCAATACATCGAGCACTTCACCGTAGGGTAGGCAAACCTCCAGCAATGGTAGAGAGCTAGTCTGCATGTACCATCTCCTTTAACTCCGTTGACAACAACACGGATAACAATGAACAAATGCAGTCAGAAAACTGCTGCTGGAAGAGAATGGGCTCAGACACCGCTCAACACCAAAACAAAATCCTCATAACCTCTCACACACAGACACACACACACACACACACACACACACACACACACACACACACACACACACACACACACACCGAGTACCGACGCTCATTACCGCAAGCGCCTCTCTAATTATGGCGCTGTGATGATCTTATTAGGAGAGGAGGCATGTAGATCATCAGAGCGCCTGTCACATCACATCACGGGCGTTTATCAAGTGCGAGGCAAAGCACCACCCACACTGTCGAGCAGAGTCAGCCGAGACAGAGCACTTAGCAGCTGATTTCTGTTCGACTCAAACAGAGCCATCAAGGCGGGATGTCAGAGACAACAAACTTGTTTGTTCCTTTGCAGAGCAAACTGCGGGGGAAAGGAGTGGAGTGTACCAACCATAGACATATATAGATATATGTATCTATGGTACCAACCCTAAGAGTTGCAATCAATGAAGACACAGCATACAACACCATGGCCCATTTATAGCCAGTTTGTCTGTTGTATAATGGCTGACTGATGATCATCATGACTGTCTGGTAAAAGGTAAAAAGTAAATACTTACTATATTGTATATGTTTACTGTATACGTCAGTAAACTTGACATATATCCCAACTGCACATTCTCTCTCTCACACACACACACACACGGATAACAATGAACAAATGCAGTCAGAAAACTGCTGCTAGAAGCAAATGGGCTCAGACACCGCTCCACACCAAAACAAAATCCTCATAACCTCTCTCACACACACACAAACACTCTCTCTCTCTCTCGAAGAGGCCTAAAGTACAGGCGGGTTTTTCTAAACAGCCCAACACGGTCTCTAGGCGACACACCCACCCATAGAAATGTCAGGCTATAGAAATGTCAGACTATAGAAATGTCAGAGATGGACACGGGTAGGACAGTTATATAAACCTCAAGAACACTGACCTGGTGCCGTAGCACCATTCTGAATCAGATAACCAGTTGCCATGCCAACAAGTGAGTTTCCCCAACAAGTCTTACCCAGGACAGGATAATGACCCAGTTGCTAAGGTGCTATGGTTTTTGGAAAACAAAAATCACCAACAAACATATCTACGGAGAAGTCATAAAGAATAGACTAGGCATTCATGCCTAATTGAGTCACTATGGGAATCTGGCTCACCTGCTCACATAATGTAATTGGTCAGATGACCCCTGAATAATGGGAATGTATGAGAATGTTAAAGTTTAACAGTAAAAGAGCACGTGAAATGGTGAATCATATGAGTATAGAGACTAATATCATTACTACAAATTTAGATACAAAGCCGGTAATAGGTCTTGTTACAGAGCCTGCAACAGAGGAATAGCCCTAATGTGTTACTTCAACAGCTCTTAGTATATATATATATATGCTACCGGAGGAACGCTAACTAGCTCCCTGGGGAACCTTATCGATGTAAAATCCACTCACTGTCACAACAGGGATAGCCAGTCTTGTCAAGCCAGTTTATTCTGGTTTAGCTGACAGCAGCCGTCCTTTTAAGGGAGATACGGGAGATACGACTTAAAGGGTCTGTCCCTCAGAAAACACACACACACACACACGTGTGGAAACCAGGCACAGCTGCTTCACACATCATCGCCAACTGATAAAAGACTTCAGTGAGTGGAGAACCGCAGACTAATTATCATCGTCGTCATCATCTGACGCTGTGCTGGGATCAGTCTTTCACCAGACGACATCTCTGCAAGTATGCGACTATCAGGAGAATCGGTGTACTTGGGAGTTGTTTTGCTTCAGAAGGAGAAATGGACAGAGGAGAGAGAATGGACAGAGGAGAGAGAGAAGGACCAGACCTTCATGCCTCAATCCATTCATGCCCTAATCCTCTAAGACCTCCATAAATGTCAGCCACTATCATTTCAAATGGCACAGAACAAAAGCTGCAATTATGCTGCCAGCATGCCAAAGCAGTCATCTTTTCAGAAGAATAATGCTGCCCACAACAGACAACTGTGTATGTGTGTGTGTGCCTGTGTGTCTCTGTGTGTGTGTGTGTGTGTGTGTGTGTGTGTGTGCCTGTGTGTCTCTGTGTGTGTGTATGTGTACATGCGCGCGTGTGTGTGCGCGCGTGTGTCTCTGTGTGTCTCTGTGTGTGTGTGTGTGTGTGTGTGTGTGTGTGTGTGTGTGTGTGTGTGTGTGTGTGTGCGTGCGTCTCTGTGTGTGTCTGTGTGTCTGTGTGTGTGTGTGTGCATGTGTACATGCGCCCGTGTGTGTGTGTGTGTGTGTGTGTGTGTGTGTGCGCATGTGTGTCTCTGTGTGTGGGTGTGCACTGAAACAAGGCAATTGCTTTCATCCCTTTCAGCTGAGCATAAGTTCCACAATAAAAACAGAAATCTTTAGGCTATATCAGAATACACAACTCAGCCCTCTAAAACTAAGGGAACATAATCAGAGTGTGCCAGAGACATCCAGCAGTGACTGTAAGCCAGTTAGCCTGTGTTT
Source organism: Clupea harengus (assembly GCF_900700415.2). Taxonomy (NCBI): domain Eukaryota; kingdom Metazoa; phylum Chordata; class Actinopteri; order Clupeiformes; family Clupeidae; genus Clupea; species Clupea harengus. Next base: position 6,591,952 of record NC_045177.1, read on the forward strand.
TACATCTAAACTGCCCCCAAGAGAGATGGGTATAATCTCAGCCCACTGCACCTGGCCCAGGTTTCACTAGCTTGGATTAGCGCTAATCCCTATGCTATCCCTCTACTTAAGAGTGGCTTTATCAAACACTACCAACAGATTTCACTCGCTCACCATGTTGTTCTCAAAAAGGTACAGCTGCTGATTCCCTGCAGAGCCCTGGCCAGTGTCTTCATGTGAAGGTTTTTCTTTTAGAAAATGGCTAGCCGCTACCCCACTGGGCTGTTGCTAGCAGTGTCTTGAGAAAAAGCAATTTACTGGGCTATTTAGGATAACAGTACCTCGGGTGCAGGAAAGGAAAGGAAAAGGGGAAGAAAGAAAACATGTTTTTTAGCCTTCTGCGAATCCCTCACAGTCTCTTTGTGAGCTACATGATGTAATATACGGCAAATTCGTGTTAAACCGCTCGACTGCCTTGCTAACAACTGCCGGCGAATGTAAAATGTGGAGTAATAATCTTTCCAATTATGGGGGAATAGTCGGTGTGGGTCCGCCGGGTATAAAAATGTCTTTGTGCTAATGCCATTGACACACAGGCAGGGATAAGAAAAAGGGGATTAGAACGGTGTGGGGCGGCTGATGAATGGGCGCGCAGGCAGCCCCGCATACTAGGGCTTTGCACAGACTTAGCTAATGGCTTTTTGCTGAGCGTAGCAAGAAGGGTTCCTGAGGGAACCGGCTCAGACCGGAAGTTCCAGTAGCCACCTCTCCACCAGTAACTAATCTAGGAACAGCTTTCCCCCTACAGTGGCATGGCTATCACCATCATGGCCGACAGCAACACGTTTCAGGGAAGCAATAAGAGCCCTTATGTTTGTGAAATGACCCAATAACCCAAACTTCAGACAGCGGAGTGTTCAGCGGAGGCTCAATTACCCGTGTGGCACTATCAGAGGGTGTCAACCCTACACAGCCTTTAAATCTCAGGCCCCAGGGTTCGCCCCACCAAACAGCATTTCTGGTTAATCGCCATGTTCACCAGATGCCCTGCTTGTTCAACCAGGTGATGCACAAGATGGATGACACCTGTCAAAACAACTCAAGAACATTTTGTTCCACTGAGAGGAAGATATGACGAGAGGGACCAATTAATACAGGGAGGTATAGCCTTTCCCGAAGACGAGGCCTCAAGACGGAGACTACACAGAGGAAACCACCCAATCCTTGAACCATCCATGAAGGTTTATTCTCAGCCCCCTTGGAAAACCTTGTCCACCCCTTCCCATCCAGACACAAGCCAGGGCTTCACACTCCCAATTTCACTTTGGGATTGAAGTTGGCAGCACCGTACGTCATAAAGCCCCACAGGTATCCCCCCCGGTCTCAACTGACAGCCTCTGAGAGACAACCACAGCGGAGCGTGGGTCAGTCTGTCAGCAGTGCTGGGAGCCGTAGACGCCTTAATTGGCTTTGGTCCTTTTCCGCGGTCTCCAGCCTGCAGCTGTGCAATCATCCGGCTAACTGCCTGGTGGTACAGCGGGGACCTGAGGGGGTAAATAAAAGGCAAGGACTGCTACCTTTCACTGACGAGCAGGCAGGCGGGGCAGGGGCTGCACTTTCGTGTCTGATGATCCGGACAAAGAAATACCAGGCACTTACAGGCCTGGGCTGAGGCAGGAAAAACCCGTTCGCTCGCGCCCTCGCAGTTTCAGTGTTTGTCGCCAGTGTGGGCTAAACCAACATTCTTGTGCAGAACACTTTTCAATTTGTCAATCTACAGTTTACACTGGCACGTTTTTTGCCTGCTTTTAACATTGACACAGCATGTTGACAAACTTAAACATGTAAAAGGAAATGGGAGGTGAGAGACAGGGTTAAATGTGATGAGGTGTTCTTAAAAGGGGGAACTATGGGAAATATGGAACGCGGACAACGGCACGTTTGAGTAAGACAGGGACAGTTTTTTGCGAACGAGAGTGACCACAGTGACTAAGCTTGAGGAAGCATGGAGAGTCGTCACGGGTCCCCAAGGAACGACTGAAAGAGAGAGGGAGAGCGAGAGAGAGAGACAGAGAGAGCGAGAGAGAGAGAGAAAGAGACATTGCCCTGGGATGGCGTCACCAATCTGTGAGATCCGCCAGGGCTGCATTCTCGCAATCTGATGCCCCACTGCCCAGTCACAACCACCCTGAGCATATGCCAAAACAAACAAGCTGTCCACTCTTGTTATCTGCCGGAGATGAACGTGGCAAAGGGCTATTCGCCATGCTGCCCAGCTCTGTGCAAGTTTGTTTAATATTCAGAGGTTGAGATTCACTCCAGCAATGATTTACTCAGTTACCTTAACTAATGACAGCACTTTACAGGTGAAGTAACCCATCCAGCATGGCAAGTGGAGCTCATTACTTTTGAATGAGAGACCAAGCTCAAATCATGTCCAGACAAAGTGCTTTGTGTGACACGCATGTCTCTTGTTACTAGCTGGGACTAAGGCAGTAGTGTCGCTGTCACAAGCACAGTGTTCCCTGAGTGTTCGCCCAATGACGGGCCAGTAAGCACACTGTCCTACTGTCGAGTTCACAAACAGGTCAGTGTGCTTTATTGGGGGATACGATTACTGATGGGCTGGTCTGCCAAAATGGATTTCTGGTCAATAATTCAGAGAGCTCAGTTACAGAACGAGGGTGTGATTACAGTTACTGGAGGCAAGTCATCCATGTGACGCATTTTGAGATGATCGAAACAACTCTGCAGTGTCCATAATCTAACATTAGCAAAACCAAAACCACAAAACAGGCACACAATCGACATTAAATGCCATTAACACCTTCACAAGCTATTGTGGATGTGACGTGCTCTCTTTGATACACTTGCGCTCTTGAAAGTCTCACCAAACTAAACAAGACTTGAAGTGAGACGTGGCAGTATAAATAATAATACATAACACAGTAACCTGTGAGAAATAATAAAAAAAAATTAGTCAAAGCATTCCAATCCGAAGACATGTCAAAATAGTTCATATTCTGTCCTACAACAGGTCACGGCTCGTCAGATGTGTGAGCTCTGTAAAATCGGACAGAGGCACTGAAAAAATGCTGTAATGATACTGATGACACGCATCACAAAGGGATGCCTAACATGGCTGGGAGCAGCTGTGCCTGATGCACCTGTGACATGCAGGAGGCCGAGGCCCTGATGCACCTGTGACATGCAGGAGGCTGATGCACCTGTGACATGCAGGAGGCTGATGCACCTGTGACATGCAGTGCAGGAGGCTGATGCACCTGTGACATGCAGGAGGCTGATGCACCTGTGACATGCAGGAGGCTGAGGCCCTGATGCACCTGTGACATGCAGGAAGCTGCGGTCTGAGAAGGCTAGTCCTGTGGGATGCTAGTGCTAGCATATGCACTGAGACTCGGGGATCTGAGGCAGTTCGGGATCTGCGATGTTTTCCATCATTCTGGCATTTGCTTTGTGTCCTTTGTTTCCTCCATTAGAGAGAGAACAGTGTGGCAGGTACAGACAGCATTGAAAAAAACAAGGTATTTTTGTCCTGCCTTTGGTGTTGTTTTTCGCCTCGCTTTTGTTTTTTCCTGGCAAACTGAGGAGCTGTCTGGAAAACACACAAATGATGCGGACTTGTCGCGAAATAACAAGACAGCGACACAGGCCCATTAGCTGTCCAGCGTGACACCTTGACATTTCAATTCCGTCTCAACGTCTCTGCTCCAGCCGCCGCCGTCTCGCTTGAGGGACACCGTCAGCGTTGGGCGACTGATGCCAGACACCTCACAGTGCCACCTCGGGAGTGAGCGCCTGCATGACAAAAACTTCAAAGAACAGCAGCTGAAGGGAGCTGAAAGTGAGAAATGTCACTTCGGCTGAGATATAGGGAAGGGGGGCTGGCACATGGGAGAGGCTTTTCGAGAGCTAGACTTTTTTTTCCCCGATCCAGTTGTCCCTGTGCGAAGAGGCTGCCAGCCGGCAAGCTTGTGAGAGATGCTGCACCCTCCACACCTCCCCCACCCCCGAAAGATCTGTCCTCCTGCCGGCCGCTCGGCTGGACAGGCAGCCTAAATTTAGGCGGCGGAGAGCGGATGATTCGTCACTGTGTGACATTCCGCACTCCGGCTCCAGAGATGACCTCTCAGGTGCTGAGGACACGGACAAGCGACATGCGCTGGCGAAATTGTCCGAGAAAAACAAAGTCATATGTTACATTTATGGGAAATGGTATTTTGTTTGTGGACACGGAGTCAAATGTTTGGACCTGGGTTGGTGCTGTCTCCGAGACAATGTCTCGAGACACTGATTGTACAATCTTGTATTCTGGTCAAGCTCCCAGTTTCAACACACTGCAAGGCTATTATCTTTTATTATATGCTAAGAAGCAGGTTAGAAAAAGAAATCTTCTGAGAGGAGATAAAGACACAGGAACCTAGAGCAAGAAGCAATTGCTCTGATAATTCTCACAAGCATATCTCCTTTTCTCAGGGATAACAGATCACTCAGGTGTGGCCACATTGTTCCTGAGATTTCCTTACAAATCACTATGCAGATCGCATTCCAATTTGGTTACAACAGAAACTGTCTGGGTCACAACAATCAGCAATTGACTAAAAATGAGCAACCCAAGCCTGTCAGGCACGCTGTATGTATATCCTCGCAAAGGCCATGACCGGACAGGATACAAAAGGGAAAGTCAGTTGCTGTGCCCTGTATCCTTGGAGTTTCATCTTTATATTAGCGTCGGTGACAGCCAGTCTGGCCTGTAAAATGGCAAGAGTTTGTGTCCGTTTAATAGCTAAATTTAACAACAGGAACCAAAACATAACAAAGGACGACTGTCCCAGATAAGTGGATTAACCTGATACACTGCTATATGTTTGTGCAGGAAAGGAGTTACAATTATACTGCAGAATTTAGATGTAAGTAAAACATATTTCTTTTGTTTTTACCACGAGATCATGTTCACATGGCTGTGGGTGTTGTTGACACTGCTCTTGGGAAATGGGCGGTGGAAACCCCGTCACGGCCAACGTCTACTGTGCTCACACAAAAGCAGCTACTTCCTGCTTGACCACACAGTCTAGCCACACCCACAGTCATCTGGCATGCCGGGATGGTTACTCGCCTTGACCCAGTGATGCAATACCACAACAAAACAGCCGAGAATGAAACCTTACGTGTCGAGATCACCACCTACAAAAGACTCAGCAGACTGAACAGCAGCATCAGCAACCACAGCCACAGCTTTTGACACATTAAAGACATTTCGAACCGGAATGAGACAGATAGTGTGAATATGAATGTGTCTGTTTGTGAGTGAGTGAGTGAGTGAGTGTGTGTGTGTGTGTGTGTGTGTGTGTGTGTGTGAGTGTGAGAGTGTGTGTGTGAGTGAGTGAGTGAGTGACGTGGAGGCCCAAAGGTCTGGTGGGTGTGCTTAGGACCAGGTGTCAGGGCATGCAGGGGGGGTTACGCCTCGTGATAAGAGTGTTCCTTATCTCCCGCTGCTCTCTGCCAATCACACCCGCTGTGTCGTGGCATTCAGCAGCAGACCTCGACACTGCCACAAGCACACACACCCCATCACCTGTCCCCCTGCTAGCATTCAGCAGCGGCCTTCTGCACTGCCACAAGCACACACACACACACCCCGTCACCTGTCCCCTGCTAGCATTCCATAGGTGATCTCAAGTGAGGTGTTCAGTGGGAGAGAGACACTTGGTCAAATATAATTAGATAAATTACTGTGTAAGCCTGTGCAGGTGTGTGTCCGTTTGACTAAAGGTGTCAAAACTGTGGAAGCTGTGATGACTGGCAAATGTGAAATGACGGGGCAGCATTGTGCAAGATGCTAAATAAGGAAGCTTGTACAATCTTTTCATCACAACTTGTTCAAATGTGGACTTTTCGACTTTATCTTTAACTGTGACTGAAGACAGAGAGAGAGATTACTGTCTTGTTTGTCCTCTTAGCTGAAAAATGGCTTATGAATAGACTGGAACCTTCACCTCCCACCCTGAGTGCAATATTGGCGATAGGGTTGTGTTCTATCCAAGGAGAGACAGGAGACATTGAGAGAGAGAGAGAGAGAGAGAGAGAGAGAGAGAGAGAGAGAGAGAGAGAGAGAGAGAGAGAGAGAGAGACACATACACACACACACAGAAATAGAATGAAAATCTAGAGAGACATCTGATATCTTGGCACACATTTCCCCCATTAAAGGCCATGTCTGAAATCAATAAATGGAGGGGATAGGAAGGGAGTGATAAAAGCAGGACAGAGAAAAGGAGAAAGAGAAACTAAGAAAGATTGTCCTGACGAAAACAGTTTCATGCTAATATTTCACACAAGCTTTTTGATATAACACAGAACTGACACTGCAGTAGGTTTTAGCTCTACATTGTGACATAGCCAGAGGACATTTGTAACAAATGAAATCTAGCTTTGTTTCCTAGTTTAATACAGGATGAAAACTGTCATTTTCCTAGGTGGTAACTGCACTGCTTCAGAAAACGTTAACAATACCTTGTGTAGCAACATCACAAGGCTATTTGTCCCCCAGGTCCCACCCCTCTAGGTGAGGAGTGTCTATGAACACCTGACAGGCCTGTGGATGATTAACCCCCTTTAAGGTTCCAGAAGGATGTTGCTATGACAACATCTGACACAGGGGGCCCACCTGGACCTAATCCATATGAGAATGCAAAAATCCACACAGCCACACCCCCCTACCCCGATCACACAAGCAAGCAAACGAAAAAAAGAAAGAAAAACCCAACCTTTTCCACTATGCCTGTGGTCCTTCATCCACAAATATATAACAAATTCTGTGGCCTCTTCGTATCAGGAAGGATTTGTTTAAAGAAACCTATTATACAGCTGGCATCTTCATTTTGACTTGCAAATCAACCACGCGTGGCAGAGTATTACAGCACGATACACAGGGGCACAGTTACGTTTCTTTAACTGTATTCTCTAACTGGGTGGGCTTGCAAAGCCTTAAGTTCACAACGGCAAGAATTTGCTGCCGTCAATCCCATCCTCAAGCAGGAGGAAATCAACAACATGTCCTTAAGGGCGGGGAGCTTGAGATTCCACAGGGGAACGCCATAACATGGGCATTTCCTCCTAAAAGAGAGAGTTGCTCATAATACATGTAATCCTCTGGAAGTTAAATAAGTTCTCCTTGAAAAGTCCTATTAGACACCAGTGGGACAGTGTCACACAATGGCAAGCACACACAGCCCCGACCGCTACAGCAACACTATTACAGCAACTAAATTCACTTTTACTGCTGTAGAATCACATGGAGAATATAACAAAAAAGGCCAGGCAAGTCCGAAAAGGGACAGGAAAACCCTGTTCTTATATAAAATGTGGGTGATAATGTGAATGTGATTGGGCCTTTTCAAATGAGAACCAAATGTAGGGGGAACACTCTAAAGGAGGAACCATAACCCACTTGAGAGTCACTCACTTCTCATGTCATAGGTTATAGGGGGGAGCAGCTTACCGTCAGTATTCAGTCCACCCCTGCATGAGTGTCTGTCTGCATCGGGCTGCGCTGGGTGCCATGAACCCCTGGTCCTCAATGCTCTAGATGAGGGAGGGGCAGCCAAAGGTCAGTCACATTCATACTGTATGACCTCACTGGTGCTCTCTCTCTCTCTCTCTCTCTCTCTCTCTTTCTCAATCTCTCTCTGTGTCTCTGTCTGTCTGTCTGTCTGTGTCTCTCTGTGTCTCTCTGTGTCTCTCTGTGTCTCTCTGTGTCTCTCTCTCTCTCTCTCTCTCTCTCTCTCTCTCTCTCTCTCTCTCTCTCTCTCTCTCTCTCTCTCTCTCTCTCCCTCCACTCTTTCTTATTTTCTTTTCACTGTCTGGCCACACACAAGTTTGTGACAAAAGTGAGGGAAAACATTTACTTGGTTAAAAAAACCAGCAGCAATGCCATACTCAAGGGAATCCCTATACAGACACACACTTAGACTTAGACAAAATCATCACCAGGAATTTGAAACAATAATAGTGTTAGGCATGACTAACTATGATGGCTAATGTTACAGCCTAATGTTGGGGCTTGGTCATATCATCACCATTTGGGCACTCAAATCATTTATAAATAATGAGACATGGTCTGTCTGAATCATCTTGAAATGGATAGGAATTGAGCAACTTGAATTACTTCATTCAAGGCTTTCAGGGAAAATGCCCATGATGAAACCCCTTGACCTGTGATCATTGAGAGCTCGAGTGGACCCTACGGTAAATATGTCCCTGGGTGTGTTGGTTCTTTGAGACACATTAACCTGATCAAAACTACACTCCTTTGTAGACCGGACATAATGCATTTAACTCTATTTTAAATAATGGCCAGGCATCTGAAAAGTCGGATTCTCAAAAGTTGCTGCATGTTCCTCACAGTGGACAGTGTTGTTAGTGGCATAGTCACGATTCTGGGACATGACGTGAAAAGATGTTTTATACTGTGAAGTTGGTCAAAAAGGACAAAATCGACATCAGATGTAACTGGCTCAATTATAGCGCAATGTATTGATGTTGGATACACTTTGCCAGCTGTTTTCAAACTTCGACCAAGAACAGTTGTATCTTAGAAGGAAATCATACATGAGAGTTAGAGGTAAAAGAAAAGACTATTCGTGTGGCTGAGTATAATAACACTGATGCGACATACAAGGCGGGACCAAAACATAAGTTTAGACCGAGTCACAATAACAGTAGTGCTAGCAAGCTATCTTAGCTGACTAGCGTCTGTTAAACTACCCAAACTACAACACCAAGAGGTCTTTAGTTGTTTTTTTGTCTTACCGTATCCGGAGTTCATTTTCCAATGATAGGAAAGAACTGAAGTCGCAGATATACTGCCTGAAGATGACACGCCGTCTATGGCAAAGAGGGGGAATGCTGACAGAGTTCTCAATCCTTTGAATATTGCTGTCAGCCTTGCCTTGCTTCACCACCCAGCCTGTTGACAGCAGACTGTTCTCCGGACAGTTCCTGAACAAGAAAACACGGATTGATTCTTCCAGGCTAGAGCAATCGAAACCAAGGGGCGGGATCAGCGCGAGGGCATTCCAAATGCTCGGGAATCGATTGTCTTTCTGAAGTGGTGGAAGCGGATTTTCACTGGCAAGGCCAGCAGCTTATATCCATATTACCTTGACACACAGACAGGACGAGGTAGCCAGCTTGTAATGTGGTTTATGAAACACTTCTTGTCAATAACGATCAAGAAATAAATCTAACTCTAAGACAACGTGTATGTGATATATAGCGCAAGCGCATAGAAGTAGGCACATTCATTATATACATTTTTGGTGTATCAGCCTGTTCAAACCTGTTAAGCAAATATAATAGCCTACTTCGAGGGCATGCTGCAGTGGTGGGCTGATTGAAGTTGGGTAGGTCTATTCTCAAGGAGCCTATTTTATAATAGTGCATAGTAATTAAATATGGTAGCCTACCTAAGATGAAGGCCTACTGTACAGATGTATATATTGTATCCAAGTTGTATTCATACTGTATACAGTACCTTGTATAAAATCTTAATTTAATCTGACATTTTTAAATCTTAATCTTTTATGTTAAGGTACTTTAACACAGACTTTCAGTCTATTGAAATTAGTGTAATAAATGTTAATTAATTAACTGAAATTAACACACACACACACACACACACACACACACACACACACACACACAAACCTCCCCTTTCCAAACACACACGCACTTAGCCTGCTACATGTGTTAAATGAAACTCCGGAAACCTCTCAGATATTACTTTGTCTCATATGTTTGTTACAACTAGCCCAGGACGTGGGGTAGCATTACTCAGAATAATGTGCACAGTAAAAAAATATATAGAAATCACCACCTTTTTAATGGGCTACAATGTGTACACAAGATCTTGCCATGTATATCTCAACAGGCTAAACATGATTACAACAATCCCTGGTCCTCACCATTCTGAACTACAGCAAGCCCAAAGACATCATTAGCATAATTTTCCAGACAATCTGCAAAAGAGAAGAACTGCCTATGGTGTTGATAAAACAACATGGTGCTAAGGTTGGCAGACTGGCAGATGTCAACAAATTAAGTTCAACCTGAGGGTGACAATCCTGACATCACTGACAGAAGTCTCTTGTCAGAGCTCGTCTATAACCTTTTTTTTAACCTAAAGCACAGCTGTTTTGTTGTGCAGTGTTCTTATTGTATTCTAAATAAGATGACCCTACTTTAACCCTTCCAACTGTGCTGGTAATGCAAGAGTAACCTCAATATGACCCTGAAGCCCTCTATTTACACACGTGGGTATGTGTGTGTCTGAACTGTCACTACAGTTATGAATAAGGTAAATAAGAAACCGAGCAAGAAAAGTATTTGAACAAATTGTTTATGTCTTACCATGGTTCAGTTTCAAAGGCAATACCTCTGTTCTTGCCCCCTGAATGTGTCTGTACTGTTGTTCTGCCTGCTCTGTCAGTGAAGCAAATAGGGTCTTCAAGGTACCTACACTGCCAATCGCCTACATACCCGAGAGGCAAGACACATCATTAGTGGAGTTATTGTTAATTTGTATTGAACACATACTACTTTATATATGTACAATATATGTTTGGAGCAGAACAAATACATACAAAATGGTAAACTATTTAATATACTTAATCTAGAAGAGCGGTTATATCATTAATGTTACTTTGTGGGCCAAATGGCACTTGCACATGAGATTATCGCCACCCAGTGGACAGCATTGGTACATTGGCACATTGGTACATTTTTTTTTTTAGTGTATAGCCTACGAGTAGCGTACGGAAATTACCTTATGGGTGGAAAAAGTGGGGGTGAAACAAATAAGTCAATTGGGGACAACTGCAAGACTGTGTTGAAAGAATATTCAGATTTCTATCATTTACATTTTATTCACAGTTCTGTGCATCGGTAAGCGTGTTACTCTTTTCGTTTTTGTTTTTTCCAGAATCATCAGGCCCACCCATGCACCGTCACTTGCACCTCACTGGCATCATTGCACACACTGTATAATTGGCGTCCGTAACTGTAACACTGTAACTGTAAACTCCTTGCAGAACTGAGTCATGTATTTGATGTTATTTTTAAATGCCATGGCTGTGTCTGAAGAGTGTGACGTGAAAAACCATTGTCTGCGTAGCATATACAAATGTTGTGAAAGTAGGCCTGTAAAATAATAAAAAATGTCTATATTTAATTACCATAAATTCACTCTAAGCTAGTTTACAAGTTTACATATGTACATATATAAATGTACTTACACTAAGTAGCATTAATTCAGTCATGTTTTTCATTACCCTATTACCTTCATAAATCATAATCCTTTCTATAATACCAATGAAAGAGACCTATAGGCCTAGCTGACACCAAGCCACCCAGAGATATAGGCAGGATGCAAACCCAGACAAATGTGTTGAATGAAGTATATTATTGTTACATAATATCTATGTCACACACCTCAAACAATAGACTAGGGTTGTTACATGCATGTTGATGTTCACATGTGGAACCAATCAAAACACGTGATCTTTAAAAGGAGATTTCTCATAACGTGAAGCATGATATGATTTATATAAAGTAGCAGTAGCATAAAGATTTTCAGAAGAAAACCATCACCAGGCCATTCAACTGTTAATATTTTGATTGTTGGGTTTGTAGATAATTATACTGAGCATGCTAGGCTGGAAAGAGACAATTACATACATACTGTTCCTCCCAATTCATTACAACGTCAGCTTCGTCTTACACATTCTTATTTATACGGTGGATAGCATTCCATTTATGCTTTGAGTTTACACAGTTTACACAGATTCAATTCTGAGGTTTAGACCGTAGCCAGATTTTTGATCAGTGTATGAAGAGTCAGGTTTAGATATCCCATGTTAGTCAGTCACAGGATATGATGTCTTACCATCTCTTTAAATAAACTGGCATAAATAAATACACAGTATCCTGAAATGAACTCCTCAATTTCTGTCACACAAGAGTTTGACTGAGAAGGCCAGGTCGACTGTGTACGCGAGCAGGGTCGTGCACGCAAAGGACATCTCCAAGATGATGATGATGATGAGATTTTCCTCGGGCTTCTTCGCGCTCTGCGGGATCAGTGCCGCAGTCGAGCTCATGACCGCAGCCACCATGTAGAGCAGGACTCCCAGCACACTCAACGCGGCCAAAACGCGGCCGAACGGGAGGGGGCAACGCCCAGCGCAGTCCCCCACCATCACTACCACTGTGCCCAAAGAGGCCACCAGGCAGATGCCGTATATCACCCCAGAGCCCCAAACCCGCCCGCCGGGGCTCCCATGAACCGCCTGGTATTTGACCAGGAGCAGAGCCATGCTGCTTCCAAAGACCTGAAGTACTTTAAGTAAGCCGGGTATGCTGGCCATATACCCCCTCTGTTCTTGTTCTCGGCGGGTGAGGTAGGTCTCTGTGGTGTAGGCCAAGAAGGTCAGACTCGAGAAGACGGTGGCTGCGACGGCACGAGGCTCCTTGGCTTCGTCCTTGCCTAACACCAGGCACGGGAAAGCCAGCGAGGCGGTGAAGACCATGAGCGTGGCCAGGGCGGACACCGTCACCGTCAGGTTCTTCCAGGAGAGCGGGAGCAGGCTGTGGAACTGAATGTAGGTGATGGCGAGGATGAGGAGGCTGAGGGTGAAGAAGAAGCACCAGGTGAACATGCAGAAGGTGCCGAAGGTGCCGAAGGGTGTGAGGTGGGCCTTTTCCAGAAGATTCCCGGAAGCCACCAGGCTGAAGGTGAGGCATCCTGAGACAAGAGCGCAGATGCGGACCCCTGAGAGTGGGGTGGTGAGAATGCTGACCTCCCCTAGAATCACAGGCATGGTGGATCTTTTCGGTGTCCGAAACGGATTCCAAACCTATGCTCTTCTAGAAGACGACATTTACTTTACTATTCTGAAGGAGGAAAGTGGTAAAAAACCATGAGAAGTCTGAGAAATGTTCCTAAGGTAAGTAAATCTCACCCGACAAGATAACTTGTCGACAAGGCAGCAAAAGATCACTTCTACCTACATCACAGGCATCTCTAACTTTGCGAAGCGCGAGAGCATATGAACACACACACAGAAACACTCCCGCTTTCTCATGCAAACATACACACACGCACGCACACGCACACACTCATACTCTGCATCATCCCCACCCTCTTCCTGTACAACTGTCAAATCAGACTTTCAGGGGGTGCTTTTTGTAAAGCTAAAGGTAACCACAAAAAACTAGGTACTGAGCAACAATGTCTTTGTTTTTTTTTGGTGCGTAGTTCTCCTCTACTGTTCCTATTTCCTGTCGAAAGAGGGTGAGAAGAGGAATCAAGAATTTTTTTTACCTGCTCCTGTGACGGTTACCGCGCTGTGACGGTTACCGCGCTGTGACGGTTACCGCGCTGACGGTTCAGGAGGCTTATTGTTAGCCTAGGAAAGGAACGGAGAGCAAGTGGTCAGGCCATTCGCTGGGGTAACACCTGCATGAAAATAGAAATGTAAAAATAGAAATATGACCATTCGTTTGAGCATCATGGCCCACTTCATTGGCTTCCAAGCAGTGATGCAGTCACTGGGGCCCTGATGATAGTTTATTTTTTATTGAAGTATCGCTTCCTGAGAATGGCCCAGCACTACTGAAAGAACTAGGCTTGTGAAACAAATGTTGAAACTTATTGTGAAACTTATTTTCCAGTTGTGTGTGTGTTTCAGATAGTTGGTTTTGTTTACGCCCACACGAACCCTTCGGAAATATAACACTTAGCTTGACCTCCACACCCCTCCGTGCCCCCCTACTTCCAATCCCAATGAGCTGAAAACGAGCAATGTACTTCAGACCGATTTTTTTAAGGACTTAAAGAGAAAAAAAAATGTATCATACAGTGAATTATTTTCTTTTTTTGCTCATCTAGACGTGTCTGATGTGTGTGGCAGGGTATGTATGCTAGTGTGTGTGCATGCTTGTCTGTATTCCCCTCTGTGTCCATCATTGCACTACGATTATGATTGTTCTTCCTCTTGAGTGTGTGTGTGTGTGTGTGTGTGTGTGTGTGTGTGTGTGTGTGCGTGCTCATGCACGCCTCAGTGCGAGTGTGTGTGTGCATCTCTCTCTCTCTCTCTCTCTCTCTCACTCTCTGCATGTGCTCCTGTGTAGGCTCAACACAAAGAGCTCTATGAAGCTCCCACGCCGTCACTTCAGCGCAGTTCTGTGCGGCGGCGCTCACCTGTTATATTTAGACACACCATACATCAATCTCCGTGTGTCAGGCAGCAGAGGCAAAAACAAGACATCTGACAGACTCCATGAAGACAAGAAAAAAAACCAGTAAACAAACAGGTACTGTAGCTGCCTAACAGCACACCACGGCAGAAATACATTACTAGATGTGGATTAATGCTTGTTGTCAGACAGGCACTCAGAACTGGGAGAAGGGCTCAAATGGATTTTAGGGGAAAAACCTTGTCAGGGCTTGCAGTTTTTTGGCTCCTCGCCGAAGCACCACAAAATACACTTATCAACCAATTATGTTTGCTGTACAGTACAGTACATCTTCTCTGTACGTTAGCGTCCCACTAAACATCTCTGTGTGTTGGTGCCCTGCTGTGTAATGGTTCATTCACAGATACCACTGCTTTGCTAGATTTGCTTTTAAATGCACCATACATGGCTGGTGATCACACATGTAAATATGATTTAAACAGATACCTATACGAGACTAGATTTTACCAGGATCAGAGGCATCTGAGAAAGGCCAATTCAATGTTTAGGTAGTGGAATGGAACTATGTATTCCACATCTGTGAAAACTACGCCATCTTGTGGTCAATCTATGCACAATATAACCGGTTGGCGGCAGCAAATTTACTTTACTCACATTTGGTTCCCTGACAAAAGCAGGTCAACACGTGCTATTTGAAGTGGTCTTTTTGACCACTAGTGCCCGAAGAGTATAGCCCACTGCACTCATAGATGATCTAGGGTTAGGGTTATGGGTTATGGTTGGCATATTTGCTTCTCGTTTCTTCTCATTGAAGTTGAAAGATTTTGAGACCATCACAGAGACTGAACATCAAAATGAAAACAAATAACAAAGAAAAACGAATAATCTGTTTTAACGGATGGCCAGAGCGGCTCTTGTGAGGTTTGGACGAACCGAAATAGACACAAATGAACATTTCTTTGGACAGTTTTTCTGACAGTGCCCCCATAATCCAGCAAGTCCTCAACCGTTGACTTCATTACCGTTCCATGAGCTCAACAGATTTAAGCTGCAAATTGGATCCTTTTCTTAGAAGTTATTCATATCTAACAAAGATTCTCTAGTGACCTTTACAATTAAGGGACTAAACAAACTTCAATGGCTCTCATCTTTATGTCGCTGTGAAGAGGCTAGAGCGTCACTGGATAAAAAACCTTGAAGACGGCATAACCCTTCACAAGCGGCGGCGGTGAAAAGGACACTGCGGTGGATGAGGACACGGACAAACCACCATCTGAACAGAAGAAGAACAAAATGACAGAAGAAAAAACAACAAAATAGGACATGAAGATGGCTTTAATTTCGAATGGATGGAGGGAAGGAGAGAGATAGAGAGAGAGAGAGAGCGAGCGAGAAAAGGAAGAAAGTTAATAATTGATGTGGCCCTAGTCCCTGCGCTGGTTCCAACAGCTCCCACTATCTCACAAAGACATTTAGCAGTGATTGAGATCAAAGCCGCCGCGCCTCCCCGCTGCTAAGCTGAAAGGCGAAACCGCCGATTGCCTTTCCCCCACGCTAATAATATCGTCTTTATGTAGTTAATAAACTGCACACTTCAGTCAAACTATATCATTACGGGCGACTTAGGGAGCTAATAATTTAAAAGCAGAGAATCGCCTCTGTTCTTCGCTTTGAACTAAACAACATTCTGTCGAGCGGGGTAGGGGACTGGCGGTAGGGGGTGCATGGACGGGACATCAAAGCCTTTGTCACAACAGTGCAGTGAAAGAAGCACGCGGCCAGACCATACTGAGTTTACTTCAGTTGCCGAAGACAAAAAGAGCCCCCCCATCCCCTCCCTCGAATAAAAGAGACGAGGACATTCGAGGCCACGGGCCTCCCTCAAACCGCAAAAGCAATCAGGTGCCCAGACGAGCATTGAAGTCAGCTTGGCGTGGAGGAAACGAGCGGGCTGAAAAAAAGTTGACTGAAGTAAAAGTTTATACCAGAGCCCCACTACCTGCCTTTTCACTGGATGACATCCGCATCCCAGGTGTACTTCTGGTGAGCGGAATTAGCCGTATCAATTTCCGCACTCGGTGTGTTGTCCTCCTTTCATGCTGTCTCCTAATGATTGTCTGCACAAGTGACATTGGAACCGCAAGACGTTTCAGATGCTGCGGGTTGTCTCATCAGATACTTCATCAGAGAGGGTCTTGCAAACCGTTCTGAACACGAAAACATGGGGAAAACTACACACAGGCTGGCAGTGCCCAAAGTAATTGCGAAAAGGGGAATGTAAGTTTTTAGCACGTCTGTCAATAGCAGACCCTTTCTGTTGAAGTCTACATAAAAGTGTCTTTTCCCCCCACTTTTCTTTCTCTCTCTCTCTCTCTCCTTCCACTACACTACAGGGTTTTATTTCCGATACATCTACTTCCCAATGTGACTTTGCATGAGTTGAAGTCACTCAAAACTTTCTGACAGTGGAAATGTGGAAATAAAAACATTGTTTTCTGGAGAACTGATCAGACCAAACAAACATGTAAACAATACCACCATGTTTGGTGCGAGGCATGAACTATCATGCTATGACAGAATGACAACCAATCTACTGGCACACAACACAACACTGGCACACAAATAAATGTGGTTAATTTACCTCCATTTAGGGTATTATTGGTCAGCTGGTTGATGTAATGATGCTGGAGGCTAGATTAGAACACTTAAAGACAACTCTACTCTTTATTTAGTTACTTACTTACGTGACTTAGGTGGACACGGAGCCCTGCTCATACCGTGGAGGAGTGTTGAATCATGGGGGTAATGTTACAAACATTGGCCTACCTTTTTACATATGCACACATACACATAGATACACAAAAATAACTCAGAAAAAACCTCAGTCTCAGTTCTGTCAAATCTGCCAGATGGAAAACAAGTGTTCACTGTTGAATCTCAAGAGATATATAGATGATTACTATTTCAAATCCCTTTGAAAGTTTTTTTTTTTTAAAGGAAATCAAGTATAAGACAGTGTGTTTATTCCCGAGAGCCCCTCGATGACCAGCTATTCTTGGTTCATCCATCACAGTTGTGTATAAATTCCACTGCATACATACACAACAAGAGATTTGCTGTTGCAATCCCTTATCAAGTAACTCCCCAAAAACGGGATCCAATCTGTCCTGTGTGACCTTCTAAGCACAAGTCATAACCTTGGGATACTCGCTCAGCCCCCTCTTGCCCCTCTGTGCCCGTGGCTGGGTGGTGATTGTGGATGCCCCGACAGCCTGCCCTCTGTGCTCCTGAGTGCTAATGGGCTAGCCAGAGCCCCATTCTCACCCGAGGGCCCTGCTTGCCAACTCCATTATCCCAACAACCCCTCAGAGCAGGTCAGATAGTTTTTCAGTTTGACAATCCCCCGCTGCCCCGGCTTATTCATCCACCGTTCCTTTTCTCTACTCTGCCCCTCTCTTTTTGAAGGGAAACAGAGGGAGGTGGAGGAGGGGATTTGCACCACGGTGGGGTTTTTTCTTTTATACGAAACATATGAGAGGAAAAGAGCTAAAGAGGGAGAGAGAGAAAAGGGAGGGAAAGAAAGAGAGAGAGAGAGAGAGAGAGAGAGAGAGAGAGAAAGGAAGAAAGAAAGAAAGAAAGAAAGAAAGAGACTCACCGGCCTGTGAGCAGCAAAAGGCGAGCCAGAACCCACTCAAGAAGCAGCGGGCCTTAAAGCTAGAGGATTTGTTTAGAGAAGTCCACTCCAGCCAAAGCAGGATTACGGCGCCCAAGTTCCCATGAAACGCGGCCCTTCGGAAAGGAGGAGGAGTTTTGTGGGGTTACTGGCATCCGTGCGTCCCCTCGAAGCCCACTCCCACTCAGGAGGATCGGAGGACGGTTATTTAAGGCCCCTTTCTTCTCAATTCGCCCCCCCCCCACCCCCCTTTCCCTCCCCAGAAAAACCTTCAATCTGAGGAGAATTAGACACTCGCTGCGTGGTAGCATTGCTTCAAGAGGGACCCGAGCACAGAGACCCCACTCTCTCTCTCTCTCTCTCTCTCTCTCGCTGAACCCCCCTATTGCTGGACTAAGCTTTCGGAGATGGGATGGGAGGGTGGGAAGAGGGGCTGGTTTGGACGAGAATTACTTCAGCAATCTCCATAGCACCCCTTATCCCTCTTAAAACGTATGAATGCCACTGGAAAAACAGAGGCCTTTCATGGGCATCCAGCAGTTCTCTGTGAAAAAATCCATAATTGCTGTGCAATGGAAGTGAAGGGTCAGTGGACGGGTGCCACGGAAGGAATCAGAGGGGACAATGGGTGGGTGACCTCAACTTGAGCGAACATCTCAGAAGCGAGCCCCCCCCTTCCCCCCCTTGTCTTCCCCCTGAACCCCTCCTCTGAGTTCATGGTCAGCGACAGTCGGATGCATGACAATGGTTCTCAGCGAAGGGAGCCGATTTCACATAGCATCCTCCATTCCAGTCTGAACTTTGCAGGAGAGGGCGGGCAGAGATGCGGCCTGCAGTGAAGGTGGCAGCGGCACAAGCAACCGGGGTCCTGGTGGGCCCTTTGATTTGGTTTCAGAGGCATTGATGCTGCCGTGTTCTTAAAGGGCAGGAGCTGAGCCAAAGGGCCGGCCTCTCCTGGCTCCTGTGCACACCGCGGGTCCCCCGGTGAGATCTCCGTGGGAACAGCTGCCATGGCGATGCCCCAGCTGCTACCCATCTACCCTGCCTCCCGCACTGCGGCCCTGTGTGAAGTTTCTCTCTTTTTTTCTGCCTCTCTTTTGCTCACTCACTCACACACACACACACACACACACACACACACACACACACACACACACATACAGGGGCATATTCTAGTCTTTTGGAGAAGTGTACAGTAAAATCACAGAAGTAGACAACGTAAGAAAAATTATTGACAGGTCATTCTTAGGTTATCTCCAAAGACTGCTTCGAAGAGATTTGCTTTCAGCAAGTAGTTTAAAACACACAGTAGTCTTCAGTGTACGCCAGGCGATGGTAAAATCACCACAGGCGACTGTGTTCATGAGAAAACAAACAGACCAACTATTAGCCATGTTGGGGGGCTTTAGTTTCAGCCGCAATAAAGATTTTATTAAGATGTGCTAGCATGTGTATGCAGTGTGCAACTTCATGGTCATCACCTGCCCAACAGATGTCTCCCCCAAGGAACTGAGGTTGCATAGAATGACACTTGGCAGATGGTGTGACCTTTTGACCTTTGGGACAAGTACATCCCGTGACATATCCTTGGTCAATGTGAGTCCCTGATGTCTTCCAGCAGATGAGAGTTATTTGCCTTTTCACAGCTTGAAATGTTTTGCAATCAACCTATGCCAAACTTTGCAGTGGACTTAGAGTAGGTGTCCATTTCCTGGAAGGACAGAGTCAGAGAAAAAGTTTAGTTATCTGTAATGAGTTATCTGAGTTATCTGTAAATGAGTCCAGTCTAGCAGATCGTAAACTGTACTTCTAGGTCATGTTTGTCGGCCCCCTGTAAGACCACTGCCAGAATCGGGATGATCCCAACCATAGCAGCGAGTGTGGCGTCCCATTACTCGACCAGATGGAGCATCTGACTGCTTGTTTAGCTTTTCCATGAGTTCATTTCATAGTTGAGTTGTCAAATTTCCACCGGCTCAGACCATACGTGTCTCTCTCTCTCTGACAGGGCACTGCCTGCCTGGATGGTGTGTGGAAACAGGTGTGCCAGCATCCAAAATAGTGACAGAGAGAAGTGAGGAGATGGATAGATTGGTGGATGGGAAAGAGCCCAGTGAGGAATTAGAGCAGACTACAGCAGGGTAGACAGAGAGAGAGAGAGAGAGAGAGAGAGGGAGAAGGAGAGAGCAGGCATCAGATCCTCTTTCGCCACAGCTGTGCTTGCACGCACAGGAGCAGAGAGCTCTTTGTAGTTTGCACATGTCTGGCTTCACATGGAGACAGCCGTTTGTGCTGGGCAGATGAAAGCTAACATTCATTATCTCGCAGGGCCGTTTGTATGGGTGTCTCCACAACCAGGCCGGCGTGGAGAGAATGGCTCAGGGTGAGCTATAAACAAATTCAATAATTCATGTTGATTCTAATTACACCGAGGGACGAGGGCACGTAGACAAATACCTACACATGGCAAAAAAAGGGTTTCCTTTCAGACAGGTCTTCCTTCCATCCCCCCTTTCCTCCATACTTTCTCTCTCTCTCTCGCTCTCTTGTCTGTCTCCCTTTCCCTTGCCCTCCTTCCAAGGCTCCCCCTGCTTTAATCCAGCGGCGGAATTTCGCTCGACAAGTGATCAAAGAGCAGACGCGGGACACCAGGTGCGGCAGCAGCTTTACCACTGACAACAACGCTGCCTTCTCTTTTTTTTTCACCAGAAAGAAAGAACGAACGAGAGAGAGAGAGAGAGAAGAAAAAAAACAAAGCTGGCGAAACTACTGTTTGTGTCTGTCTGGGTTTCTCTCATGATTTTTGAAGCCCCACACTCTCTCTCTTTCGCTCTATCGTCGGGAGTGAACAGATCTTGTGGCGAGCTCCGTCCTTCTCTCCCAATCCTGTTTCGCTCCCCTGCGTGGCGGACTCGGCGTGAGAAGTTCCCGTCAGCAAATTAAGGCATGCTCACGACACTCAAACAGCAGGACCGGGGAACACAGAGAGGACACGCCGCAGGGGTTAATGCTTATTTAGACACAAGAGCCTAGAGATGTGTGTGAAAACAAGCCGGCATAGACAGCTAGGCAACACCACAGTGGTAGAGGACTGCTGGAGGACTGCGGCGCAGCTGTACAGACGCCTATTACTGTCAAAAAATACCAGTGATGCTTTGGGTCATAAAAGTTTACCACGTTATGAGGGACGATGGAACTATTTTCTGGGAGGGCGGTGGGGGTGGGTGGACTACTTCACCCATCGCACATTATGTAATTTACCCCTTGCACAGTTTACAATTATTTTGTGGTGGACAGTGGCGTTCAACACAGCAGTGCTGATTAGACCGAACTATTTATGACTATCTTTTAATGGCTTTAATTTCAGATATCAAATTGTTTGGAAACTATACAGCTATTTAAAAAAAAAGAAGAAGTGAGATTTAGAGGTTTTCAAAGCATCTGACCTAGATAGCAAACATATATCGGTCCACCGGTGGATTTTGGTTGGCGCCCACACTGGTGGTGTGCCACTTCTGGTCCACTCTTGGACCACCGTCAGCTTTAGTTTAACTGGGCGTGAGAAAATAACATCAAATGTTAGCAATTCCTGGAATTTCGAAATCATATCCTGGAGTCTATTGAAAATATCAGTCTCTTTTACAAAGCTCTTAAGGTGAAAAATGACATGGTCTATTACAAAGTTATGTTACACACTAGTAACATCTATAAAAATGTTAAGGGTTGGTGAAAATGAATGAAGAAGTAGGCTATGTGAATATAGATTTTTTTAAAGCAAGTGGCAAAACGGTGTGCCGTTTGTCTGTAATTCTGGACCTCCCAAAAACCAATGAGCAAAAAGCCAGTGGACAGTAGCCGACTGGCCTTTTGCTATATGTATTCAATTGTATGACAATGCATGCTCATGACAATGCATGCTCATATAAAAATGCATAAAAATGCAAATCATAGGCCCTGAAGGTACAAATATGTCTAGCCTACTTAAACGAAAGACCACTTCTGAATGAAGGCTGGCTATTCATATAGTCATATATCTAAATATTAAATTGCGTGAAACCAAACACGAGGCCAAACAAAAATAGGCGAAAATAGAAAGATAGGTAGGGCACCTGCAGGGACCTTGCCTAGGACACTTCTCAGAACTGCAGCCTACCTTTAACTTTTTAAGTTTTTTCATAGCCTTTTACTTTGATACATTTGCCATTATGATATTTGTACTTTCGTTACAACTTGTTTATCTAGGTTAGGTTTTGCCCGCATTGACGAAATGAGCTATCGAGTGCGTGTGGTTTATAACTGAAATCCAATACTGCACACAAGTCTGTGGCCGTGGTCGCCCAATTTGACCTGTAATTTGACCAACCACTTCCCTTTACTGCACAGGTAACACCAATTATTTATGTAGAGAGAGAGACAGACAGAGAGAGAGAGAGAGAGGGGGAGAAAAAAAGTTTGGTGCAGTAAAGGGAAGTGGTTGATAGGGGGGGCTATCGCACCCCACCCCTACTTCCAACGTCTATGCATGTTATGGAGTTCGAACTCACCAGTTTATCCCACTTGCTCTGTACATTATGGGGCACGGATGTGTGAATGATATGAAGTATAGTCCTCTGTGGTAAAATAATTACATTTATATGGAAAACACTTTTTAATTTAACCATATGAGACTGACATCGCTTAGCCTTTAGGTCCCACGACAGACTGAAGCGAGAAAACAGAATGTCTTATGGCTTTTCCTCCAACATGCCCAGTTAATAGACAAGCGTTCACATTAGTGCCCCCTGGTGTTCTGGTGAGGCACTAAACGTTTCAGCCTTCCTCGCATGTTAAAGAGATAAAATGGAAATGGGTAGAGACGGAGGCTTTGATCTGAAACGCCGCTATCCCCAGCCAAATATCTCAGACACAGTTATCAGGGGATGCACGGCCTCAAACTTGATATTATTTCTACTTTAATAAAGTACAAGAAACTAGTTCAGTCGCTGTAATTCCATGCTTTGGAGAGCCTTTCTTTAGCCACTTTTTAAAATTATGGGTAGGAATATTGGAAATGTATCGGCAACATACTGTAAAATAGAAGACATGGCGGACATATTACCGTATAATTCATTTTAAAACAACTCGCAACAGGTGAAGAACACAACTCATATAATAAAAGTTCAGTTTCAAAAGAGCCTTGTCCTCATACATAAAAAAAAAAAAATGTAATCCAGATCACAGACTCTTGCTTGACACTCTCAAATGCCAACCTCGAGACATCTACACCGTGAATCAGCGCTGTTTGATGCGTGGTAGCGTCCCCACACAGACAGTTCCATTAACCTAATACTGTCCTCTTTGTTCTCCCGCCAGAGTTGTGTCTGAAGAGTCAGTCAAGCTCGGGCTCCATTGTGATGTCGCGGCTCAAGTCAGGCTTGAGGTTAGCCACTCAATTAACCGCAAAACTCCACAAAAACTCTCACTGATCATGCTGGCTCCGTTATATAAGATGGGCTAGAAAAGGACCAAATGAGTGTCTTCTGACACCAACAGGATTCCTGAGAAATAGAGGTTTGCATTTATGCACAGTGTCACTGTCACTAAACAGAATCTCTGCTTGGAATGGCCTATTATCAATGCACAGGGGCATTGAAAAGTCTTGTACGGATCTCACTGGTAAAAAACTAAAGACAGGTTGATTATTGTTTCGCAATCTTACCATGACTGAAGACATTGAGAACAGATAGCCAAATAGTTAACCATATTAATCTATGACTACCTGTTTGGCTTCCTGATCATGTCAATGGAACGGACAAGGAAGCACTAATAATGTTGCCGTGTTTCCTTGCCAGTGGGATATAAACAATCGAGGCTTCAAAAAAAATCAGAAATGGTTTAGAGGACGTCTTTTGGGACAGGAAATTATTTCATTTGGTACAGCAGGCGTCAAGGACAGACTCTTTTGTTCAGTTGATAAAATGAGAATGTAAACAAAAGTGTGTTATGTTGGGTGCCTTCAACACACCAGTGCATAATGAAGATAAGATTGCAGTGAGTAAATGGGAGAAGTTTATGGTGCTATCTTTAACCCTCACAAACTATGCAAATGATCGGTCAATGACAAAGGAGTCAGACACTCAATGATGATAAGTCAGGTGTTCATTTTGAGGAGATTCTTCTGAACAGATCTAAAAACAACCCTCCATTATTTTGTGAAACAATCCTCAATAAACCCATCAAAAAAGCTGAATATATCTGGAAGTTTTGGCCTGTCATGTGCTTCCATCATGAAAGCGAAAGAGAAGAGCGATTGCATGCTATGCCACGTGAGAAATAACTGCCCTCACAAGGGCCAAACTGGCTCAGCCTGCTGCTCCCGGCCCCTTTCAAAGGCTGACGAGTACAGCAGGGGCGCGGGGAGCCAACAGGTGGGCACTGGGGGCCTCTGCTGCAGTTGAACCAGGAGTGAACTCCAGCTGTCATCCCTCCAGACACACTGACCCAACATCACCACCCTCCCTCCCCCCTTTCAAACTCCTTTCTTCTTCCATCTCATCCTCAGCCCAGCTCCTAACTTTTGGCTTCTCTAACAGCTCTTGTAGTCTTTAGATCGTTTACCACTCTGAAGATCAATGCCTAGAATAGTTTTTGAATGCAATGTTAAATGCTTTTCAGTCATGGCCATAACCTTGGACAACTAGACTTGGCCATGCATTTCATTTTGCCCCGACACTTTTATCCAGCACATTGAACTCAAGGCATGTATCTGTTACTGAAGTGCTGCAAAGTCTCAGATCTCCCCCTCGACCAGCTTCTTCAAGTCTGATGTTGTATCTCAGGCCCTCAAACAAAACTCCTATCAGCCCCGCAAGTTTAAACTCACAGGCAGGCCCCTCCAAACACCACCAACCCCTCTCTCTCTCCTCCCTCCCTCCCTCCCTCCTCCCTCCTCTCCTCCCTCCCTCCCTCCCTCCTCCCTCCTCTGGCTGCTGCTGAGCTCCAGCTGGGGCCCTTTGAGCTCGACCGCTCCGTGTAAACACACGCTCGGCAGAGGAGAGCAGCCAGACGTCACTGCCTCCCATCTTTCATCTCTCCGAGGCTCGCCGCCGCCGAGGACCAGAGGTCAGAGTAGCAAAGTTTACGGCCCAGCTGAAGCAACGCTTTTGTCTGTCAGTGAGATATCTGACAGAGCGCTAATAAAGACATCATTATTAGCTCTTATGCGCGTCCTGCGGACTCCTCGCTGAAGAGGAAGGTTTATTTAATTATCTTTGATATGGTGTTGAAAAAGAAAGGGGGAAATTAAATCGATTTTTTTATTTTGTGACGTACACAATTCTTTATTTTACATAGCACTTGAGGTCAAAATTAAGCCAAGAAGGTAGTAATTAAATCTGTGAATAGACTCTTCAACTGTGATTATGTGATTCAACGGGGCCACATTAAAAATTCTTTTTCAGAAATGAAAATGTGATTTAAATGTTCTTTCCCCCTGCCGTTAAATTGGATGAGAATGTGACAGATTTCAAAGGCTGTCACAAAAGAAGAAAATGATGACAGGAAAAAGAAAAAGAAATATACATCATAAATGCTCAGGTTCCTTTCAACAGACCTCTTCAGAGCTGCGTCAAGCATCTAATGGTGGGCAAGTTCAAAGTGGCAATAGACTCCCACTGTTTTCACTGAGTGTCTCCCTCTCTATCTGTATGTGTGTGAGGGTGTGTGTACGTGAGTGAGTGTGTTTGTGTGTGTGTGTGTGTGTGTGTGTGTGTGTGTGTGTGTGTGTGTACGCACATTAATGCCTCTCTCGCTCTCCAAGTGGCCCAGTTAATCAGGCTTACCCCCCATCTCAGAGCTGGGAGGAATTAGGTTGGCTGGGAGCAGAGCAGACGCCGCTTCTCAGAGCTTTGTACTTCAGCGACATTGTCTCTCTTTCAGTTTTCCTGTCTCTCCATTCTTTCTTGACTTGTTCACTCCCCCCCCCCCATGCACCCCGACCCCCCCTCGCTTGTTGTTCTTCTGTTCTTCCCCTCCACTCTTTTATTGTTTGTTCCCCTTGTTCCTTTTCGCCCTTTTGAGTTTTCTTCTTCCCCGGCTCATCTTCCTCGCTGTGTCTCTCTCACCCTTCAACTTCATCGTCTTCTTCACACAGACTCTTCAGTTCTTCCTCGGGGGGTGGCACCCCGGCTTTGACCGCCTGTGTCGTTTTCTCCCTGTATCTCCGTATCTATGCCTCTCTTCCTCAGTTCTTTCTTCTTCTTCTTCTTCTTCTTCTTCTTCTTCTCCTTCTTCTCCTCCTCCCTTCTTTCCCTCTTGTGCAGCTGAGGGAGCGCTGGAGCAGCGTGTCTCGCCAGGGAGGGTGGCGGTGGCGGCGAACATCCCCGTGCCGTTCATCCAAACCCCCCCCCCCCCCCCCCCCCCCGGACTCCCCCACGCATCACCATTCTGCCCCACGGAAATCCCCCCCCCCCTTCCCCCTTCAAAGAAGAGTTGAGGAGGGGGATCTTTGCTTCTCTTCCCCTTTCTTCTTTCACCCGCCCCCCCCATATCCCCACCCCCTTCCCCTTTTTATCCACAGTGGCACTTTTTCCGCCGCTTCCATTCGCGTTCCAAATGTTTAACTTCTTATATCAGCTCATTAAAGGGGGACCTTCAAAGGGGACTCGGAGATTTTCGAGGCATTTGCGCGTGAATTTTTAATCACACTTATGGGTGCCGCACTTAGCGGCCTTCCGCCGCATCATGCTATCTCTCTCTCTCTCTCTCTCTCTCTCTCTCTCTCTCTCTCTCTCTCTCTCTCTCTCTCTCTCTCTCTCTCTCTCTCTCTCTCTCTCTCTCTCTCGTCTCTCTCTCTCTCTCTCATTTTTAGAACATCTCAGACTCTGAAATGAAAGTTTTTCTCTCTCATGTATGACGACCCACTTAAACTGTTGAGGCAGTATATTAAAAGGTGCATTGAAACTTAATGATAAAGTTACAGCATTAGCCAAGGGTAACATTTCAAACTGCAAAGCCCTGTTAAAGTTAGATGGTAATTACACCATGAAGTACATTGTAACACTTATTCATTGTAACAATTATTCCTGTTATTTCTGTGCAACAGCATATAGTTATTGTGTCTTTGCTTCACCATAACCATGGTTTGTTTTAAGTGTCTTGATTGATTCTCATACAATCATTACTTCTGGTTCTTTGTCATTTATAACAAACGTGTACTGACAATATAATAGAGAATAAATCCATACCATAATCAAGACCAACTACAGAATGAGTGCGAACCACATTTGTATGTGTGTGTGTGTGTGTGCTCTTTTT
>NC_045177.1:6624174-6676674 GCF_900700415.2 Clupea harengus
TGGGACTGATCATGAGTGGTAAAACTTTCCTCTCCACCTCACAGCCCTGAGCATCTGATCAAACGCAGATGCTACCTCGCTGATTAGCGCAGCATCCCCACCCCAAACAGCCCGAAACACTTTGACCGAATGCTTACATATACGGCTCTGTGAATTCACATAGAACGACCAACCACAGTTTGTGAAAAGCCACATAGGAAAAGCTCATCCACCACCCGTTCTTAGGTGTAAACAGTATTTATGGGGGCTGAGAGATTCACTTACGCTTCTGAGGCAGGGAAAGCGTGAACCGTTAGCGTGTTCCGAACCCAAAGCCCGGGAGGTTCGTCGGAGCGGTGTTATGGTAAAGGACGTCATTTACGAGCTGGCATTCCACATGGCCCATATGGCAGCAGATCTGTTTACTTCTTCCCATGAGCCGCCCGGAGTGTGTGCGCACGGATGGGCCATCCATCACAGGTTTATGGGGAGTAAATGGGTATGTTCTCCTTATGCTCTCGTCTGTGGTCAGATGCCAGCCAGACACTCTCTCTTTATCTCTCTCTTTCTCTCTCTCTCCGTCCCTCTCTCTCTCTCTCTCTCTCTCTTGTACTCCATTTCTCTATCACCTTCCTAACGAAATCAAGATGTACACAAACAGGGATACAACTCATGCACCACTGAGATATCTTGTGCTATATCTTGTGCTGGACTACTATTTCTGTGATGTGGACTATGATAGTGCTATCCCTTGATGCAACCCGCCTGGGTCTGGCTCCATCTCGCGCTGTAGCAAGCTGATGGTGCTCCTGGTCTGGTTATGAGCCTCTATGTGCGGGTCGAAAGCCCCAACATGTTAGATACCGTTTACAGAAACGTCCTTATCAAGATGTTGATGTAAGTATCAGCCTCTCTGGTGCACCATATATAGACATCATGTGTATAATGTCTATAGACATCTTAAGGAAAACTCAACCGAGAGCCCTAAAGGGGTTCTTGATGGCTTGGCTTGGAACCAAACAAATGCAATCGTGGCTTCTGGCGTGTGTTTGATACAGACCAACAAACTGACAGCTACTCAGTCGGCTTTCCAGTGGTTCAGATAAATGGACCCGAAAAAGGTACGTCGTTAAGAAGCTGCTATTCCTGTTCTCCTCCTGCTTAATGATCGTCGATTATGTGAAGCTCATCTGTGATGGGAACAGACACAAACGGGGGTTGTGAAACAGCTCATAACAGCTCTATTAACAGGGGTGAATCTCTTGCAACACTATGAGCCGTCTCGAGGCGCTCAGCCCAGGGGGACGAATAACACTGCCGTGACATCTGCAACGTCTGATCTCATTTCATCTTATTGCGAATCCTGTATGCAAACTGACCTCGAGGGTGTGAGGCAGCTGATAGGCCCTTTGATGCAGATGATGATGATGATGATGATGATGATGACGGTATTGCAGCAGCTGATATGGCGCGTCCAGGTGCAGGTAATGGGCCTGCCAGGGAAGGTCACCCTGAAGGTCATCACTAATATCCTTCGTGATGTTGGGGTTGTGTGGACTTGACTCTCTACAGCTGGGTGGAATAGCGATGCTTCTTTGAAGTTTTGGGAAGTCTCACAGAGCTTCATCGCTTCATCTGAGGGTGTCCTTCCCCAAAGGGACGTTGAACAACTACCACAGTTAAAACGATAGAGACTATCATTTTCTCGCCACAGTTACCATGGTGGTGCGTCAACAACGCTTTTGGGAAACGTAGTCCAGGTCGTGTCATTAGAAGTTATGCTGTTCATGCTGATAACTTTAATAATAATAATAAGAAGAAGAAGAGGAAGTTGTAATTCTCAATGACCACAAAACAATGTCATTAATCAAGGCAAATGATAAAAAGGAAGTAATTACCATTAAAAACATGCAGAGGTTGAGAGGCTCCGAAATACAAATGAAATACATAGAAAGAAAGTCTTCAAATGAATTCATAATTCCCCTCCCAAAGCATCCCAGAACACAGAGACACAGAACAAGACACATGAGGATACACACATGCACTCCAGAACCGACTTGCCAACCTGCACACAGAGAGAGAGAGCGAGTTAGAGAGCTACTAACCTTCTTTCCTTATTGTGTAGTTTTCTGGTTGGTGCCTTTGTGCCTACATGTTCTCTCTCTCTCTCTCTCTCTCTCTGTCTCTCTCTCTCTCTTTTTCTCTCTCTCTCTCTCTCTCTCCTCTGTTCCTGAAAGACACCTGATCCCCTGTCCAATGTAATCAAATATGACATGAGCTTGTGCAAACAACAACTTGGCTTGTAATCTGCCTTCATTTTTTTTCATTTTTTCCCTTCTTCCTCCCTCATATGTCTCTCTCTCCCCCTCTCTCTCTCTCCCTCTCTCTCTCTGCCTCTCTCTCTCCCCCTCTCTCTCTCTGCCTCTCTCTCTCTCTCTCTCTCTCTCTCTTTCTCCCTCTCATGAGATAAAGAGGTGATTGGAGGCATGCTGTATTTAGAGGTGCGTTCCTGTAGGAGGAGGGAAGGAGAGAGAGAGAGAGAGAGAGAGAGAGAGAGAGGAAGAGAGATAGAGATAGAGAGGGAGGGAGAGAGGAGGCTAGGAATAAGGAGCCCTTTGTTGAGTGCAGGTGTGTGCCTGTGCCAGTCAGCCTCGGAGCGAGAGCGCCCCAAACAATGGCCTTCCTGTCAGCAGCCACCGGAGTCAGTGCGCCGAGGTGAGAGAGGCAGATCAGGATGAGATTACACAAGTCCAAACCTCATTAAGAGCAGCCCGCAGAGAGAGAGAGAGAGAGGGAGAGAGAGCGAGAGAGAGAGAGAGAGGGAGAGGGAGAGGGAGAGGGAGGGAGAAAAGAAAGAGGGAGAAAAAAAGAGGGAGATAGAGGCAGAGTAGCAGAGAAGAGAGGAGGACAGAGGGCTTGAAAGCCGGGGCGGGAGGGTGAAGGACGAGGGGGGTGGTGGCGAAGGGGTGGTGAGTTGGCATCCCAAAGATTAGAGGTTGGGGGAAGATAAGGTGCACTCTTGTGAAAGGTGAAGGGGGTGCGAGTGGGTTTTAGTGTAAAAATATGTGTGTCTGCATGTCTTTATGTGTTTGTGTGTGAGTGTGTGTGTTTGTGTGTGTGTGTGTGTGTGTGTGTGTGTGTTTGTGTGTGAGTGGGGGGAGGGGAGAAGCGTGAGATGTCTGATGTTGAGCTTTGTTAAGCTGACAGTCAAGATTGTTGTCTGTGGATAGAGCCTGTTGTCACTAGAGGCATTGGTGAGAGAGAGAGGGAGAGAGAGAGAGAGGGAGAGAGAGAGAGAGAGAGAGGGAGGAAGAGAGAGAGAGAAAGAGTGCCACACACAGATTGAAAGAGAACGAAAAATCTGGAGAATTTGATTCAGTACATACAGTATACCATAAAAATACCCCGTAAACTGGGTTACATTCACTCCCCATCACAGAGCAGCACCAACAGGCAAAAGAACAGAGGGGGAAGAAAGAGGGAATAGAGGACTGCTGGAGAGGGGAGGGGGGTCTTTCCTATTGTTCCACAGAGAGAAAAAGAAAAAGGGAAAGAGAGACAGAGAGAGAGAGAGAGAATAAAGAGCTGCAGCCTGGAAATAGAACAATGGCAGAGATGTATGGGATCTAAGGGTGTCCTCAAAAAGGCTCACAGCTTTGAGAGTGATAAAAGCCTTCCTCCCTTCCCTCTCCCACAGCTCTCTCTCTCTTCCACCTCTGGAGTCTCTCCTGGCTGGAGCCCCACAGCGACGCCGAGGTGTCAGCCACGACGGTTTACAGCTGCCTGAGCGCAACGAAACCACGACAACCCAGAACGTCTACAAGTGCCTCATGCCCCTCCACACTTTCCAATGGTCAGTGTCTGTGGGTCTTGTTGAATGGTCAGGTTTATGTGTGTGTGTGTGTGTGTGTGTGTGTGTGTGTGTGTGTGTGTGTGACAATTAAATCATCAAAACGTCCCCCAAACTCAATTTAATTGACCTGTTTTTTTTTTCATGTGCTTTGCCTTTGCTGTGGTTCACGCTCCTTTGCTGCAAAAGAAACCCCAACTGTGTCAACTGCTAGCATTGATATGCTAATGCCACAAACAGGAGACGGCGCGGGGACCCCGGTGGACCACTCTTTACTGGGACAGGTGTTCGGCCTCGGCCCCCCATCCGTTTGAATGAACGTTAGCGACCGCGGGTGAAACAAAAAGCCAAACGCTGGGAAGCATAATGTGCTCCCAATTAACCCTCCAGCAGCATGGATGGGCACACACACGCCCATAATGGACGCCGGGGCCTAGTGGAGACAAAAAACTTGACATTAATGGGATCTAGAAATATGGCAGACATCGCATCGTTTGAAATGCACAGTTTTTACATAACAAAAGGGGCGTATTAATTACTAAACGCTGGAGAACAGGGCTCTCTTTTTTTTTTTTAAGCTTGATGAAAACATGTCAGACAGTAACCAAAGGGATGAAATACTGCGTTTACAGAAAATGTTTGCACAAGTTTTGGTCAGGAACAAAAGGGTTGCTGAGCACTGCAATTGAAATCATTAATTTCACGGGACAACCAGGCCATAAATAAAGCGGTCCGTGCCGCTAAAAAACAAAGCGATGAACTGTTTGAGTTGTTCCTGCCCGATATTTAGCATGACTGATGTGTGTTCCTTCGCGGAGCCGCAGTTTATTGCATACAGGACTCTGTTGGCGCGTGGTGTTTTTCATGACTCGCTTGTTGTATTCTTTTTATTTTCTGGTGTCTTTGAACGTCTTTTGAGCGCAGCATATAAAATAACACACTCAAAACCATCTAAGGGTTTATGGGGCTCTGGGCTGACATGATGTCAGTGAGGGTACACAAAGACAAAAAAAAAATTAAAAAAAACATTTCATCGCCCACCATACATATGCCACACGGAGTCACAGGATATGAGAAAATGTGTTTGAGTCAGTGAGTGAGTGAGTGAATGAATGAGCGACTGTGTGAACACAGCCTTGCTTAGGGAAGGTTGTGTTGTATGAAATGTATAGAACAAAAACTGTAATATTCTCTCTCTCTCTCCTTCTCTCTCTCTCTCTCTCTCTCTCTCTCTCTCTATATATATATATATATAATATATACATATTTGATATCTTTTTCCTCTCTTTCTCTCCATGCCTTCTCCACTGTACGCATAAGAGCCAGCAGGAGGGAGGGGCGGGCACATGGCAGCACCCCTCTGTGATTGATCTGCGCTGTCACTCATCCCAGCCGGGCGTCACCGCTCCGCAACAAAATAAAGGATTACATCGTCTCGCACCCGGTCCCCCTCTCCATACCCCCCCCCCCCCCCCCCCCCTCCACACTCTCCCCACCATTGTTTGGCTGACATCAAAGCCCTATGTGGCCTATATTAGCATTTTTAATCAGCAACCGGTGCTGAGCAGGAGCTGGGTGCCTGTGTTACTTTCATCTGCGGCCGCCCCTTCTACCCCCTACCCCCTTATTCCATCCACACGCAAAAAAAAGAGAGAGAAAGGGATTGGAAGAGAGAGAGAAAGAGAGAGAGAGAGAGAGAGAGAGAGAGAGAGAGAGAGGAAAAAAGAACAAGGGCACATAAATAGAGCCCGTTGGAGGACGCGTGGCGACCTGTGAGTAGCCACTAACAAGACCCATCTGCACTCGGCCCCCCATTTGCACTTCAGAGTTTTTTTTTCCCTCCGTCAATTTTCAGCCTCTTTTTATCTTCTCATCCGACCCCTCGAGGGCCAACATGCACAACCCAGGAAAAGAAAAGAGAAAAGACACACACACACACACACACACAAAGAAAAGATGCCCTCACCTAAAGCATCCTCCTCCAGTTGGATATTCAGTCGTCAGGCGAGAGGGGTCGTCTATGAGTGGCCCTGGCGACGAGGGGCACTCCATGGCGGCGTAAAGGTCCTCTCATGACGGCGCCCTGGAGCTCCTCAGCGGGCCCCGTGGCACCAGAAACTTCTGAGGGGTTAAGAAGTGTGTGTGTGTGTGTGTGTGTGTGTGTGTGTGTGTGTTAGCTAGTGACACTCTTTATAATCAGCTGTGATTAGCTCTGATTGTTCTGCTCCTCAACCCTCTTGAAGCTCATTTGGGTAACAAAGCACCTGCGATTCACCTTCTGGTCAGACAGCCAAAAAGGACACCAGCTGGAACTTCCCACAGCTGCCCCTGGACCACACCAAGTCCTTGAGCGGACATGAAAAAAAAAATGAGAATTTCACATAGCACAAGGGTGATGTAATTAAGCCTGGTTCAAATACATGTCATATATGTCATATGCAGCAGATAAATCCATTTTGACATTCATGTGTTAAGGACGTATGGTAAAAAGGAAATAAGGAACAAATAATACATAATGAAACTGTCATAGGCCCAATTAATGTATTATGTAAAGCAGATGTTGGTGAGGGCCCTTGAAGGTCTAAAGGATGTGTTTCATCTGAACAAAGGGTTCCAGATAAAGGGGGCCAGGAATCTGCCTATAAGGGCCCTCACATGTTTGTGTCCAGGGCCCCATATGGTATGACCTCAGGTTCTTAGCTGTGGGCATACTGTTTGTCAGGTGCTCGCGTCAATCATCTGAGCAGAGGCTGAACAGCACTTTAGCCTGAACACATGTGCTTTTCAGACAGGAAGTGCTCTTGGGATCAGTCAGCAGTCTGTGTTGATCTATGTACATATGTGTCACACACAACATTGTTTGTGTGTTTCATCTTTTCTTTTCGATGGCTGCTGAAGCAGTGTGATCAGGAGTACAGCAGCATCAACCCAACAACCACAGTGAGCTTCGAGCGGGTGTCACTTCATGTCATCACAGCCATTCTTTTCCGTCTCTGGACTGATCTCTGATGCAATGGCATTCAATGCATCTCCATCATGACATGAAAGAATTCTTTTTTGGTGTGTTTTTATTTATCTTGAGTGAAAACAAAAAAGGGACACAGGTTCAAAGATTCCTCTGAGGGTTAGGTTCGAAAACAAAAGTAAGCAGAACTCTAACATTCAGCTTCAGCTTCCTCAAGCCCTGCTTCCAACACAGCTTGATCATCATCTGCACGGTGGAGCTCCAATCAGATATGGGGCGGATGAATAGTAGATCACTCACGGTGTCACCCATGCTGTTTTGATGCTACGTTTGAGCGAAGCGCCATGTGGTTTCACCATAGTCTGCACCAGAATTAGGTTGGCCAAGGAGCTTTGGCACACTTGCCTAGTTTTCCAAAATGGCCTTGATTACCACTTGAGCCGTCGCAAGTGAGGATAGGATAGGATAGGATAGGATAGAGCTGCATCCACAGGAACAAAAGCAAGACTTTTCAGTTTGGGTTAATTGTGGAGAGTGAAACTCAGAATGGATCCAGGCAATGTGGCCCCACCCAACAGCTTATGGAAAAGACGTGAAATTTTCAGACCATAAAAAATTCAGGAAAGAGAGAAGTGTGAAGATAAAAGGCGGGCGAAAAGAGGAGGTGTTGGATGAGGAGGAGGAGGAGGAAGATGGGGTGATGAAGAAAAAAGCAACTGCTGTATAGAAAGAGAGAGAGAGAGAGAGAGAGAGAGAGAGAGAGAGAAAAGAAGCCCAATTCATCATGACTAATCTGGTTATCTCACTTTCATGTGTCACTCCCATACACAATGTACTTCTATCATTTATGACTTTTAGCAAACACACGATGGCAAAGGATTACGTCTCATCAGAGGGCGCCTTTGAAAAAGATATGCTAATTTGCCAGTGGAGCAAAAGAACAACATCAAATGTGTGCCAGTGAATAGCCAAGGGACTTTCAAGTCTTAATATCCTTCAGAAGTACTTTATCTTCCCATTGCAACCTGCATTGAACGCGCGAACAGGAAAAGAGCAACAGACGCCGCTTCAAAGGGGCTGCTAGGCCTCGGCCGCTGCACCTCGTCAGCCTTATTAAAGGTTATCGGCTCACGCAGCTAGCAAACAAAGCGCGCCGCTTGCGGACCGCGGAGTGCTAGCTTGATCTCTCACCCCCTTTTTTCTCCTTCTCCTTCTTTTGGCCCTTCCCCCCCCCCCCCCCCCCTTACGAGTGATTTTGATAATGCTGTGTTTTTCTTTAAGACCCACCCCACCCTGAACACCTCCTTCAAAGGGGGCCTGGGAACAATGCGGTGCGCAGCGACCGACCGACTGACATGGACTTGGAAGTCTTTCGCCCTTTGACTCTTACTCTCTCTCTCTTTCTCTCTCTCTTTTTTTGTTGCTTTCACTCCCTCTCTTCTTCTCTTGTAGTATTTGCAGGGAATCAGAGTGGGGTGGCACTCGTTTGATAGTGTGATAGTCATTTGTTTTGATCTGGTGCTCCTTTGTCTCTTGTCTGAGACAATGGGAGATTAGAATAAGAAAGCGAACGAGTGAGAGAGAAGCGTGGATGGAAGGGTAAAAAAAAAAAAGAACAAATGCTTTTTTTCTTTTTTTTTTTCATGTGTTTTTTCCCCCTTGTCTCCCAATCTCAGTGTAGTTGCGCCTCAAAGTGGCTTCCCTTCTCACACATGAAACCAGAGGAGTCTTTGTTCTTGGGCCCAGCGCTTTGAAGCGAAGACAAAAGTCACACAGATTATTAGCGAGGAGAGAGGGGAGCACAGAGATGGTATTGAATCCCAACTTGAAACTTTTTTGGGGGGGGGGAAATGAGAGCTAAATCTATTTCCTGTGGAGGCACAGAAAGATGAGAGAGCGTCAGGTGCTGAGAGGAGAGGGGTGGCGTCTCTCTACTGATGCTACCAGCTAGCACGTTAGCAAGATTACAGGAAATGGGAGACTTGTTTCTCTTGGTGAATACTTACGTGACACTACTCGAGGGGCTGATTTGAAAAGGAATCATTTGGAGCCATTGATAAAAGAAATCAATGAATAACAATCCCAGTTCCATCTGTTATATTCAATATATTGATGTTTAAGTGTTTTCATTTTATTTGTATGTGTGAGTGCATGTATGACAAGAGGGCGGTAGTGATATGTAAAAGTGATCCCACAATTTGCACAAAGCATTAAATGAATGTGCTACTGCACTTTGCAAGTAACTGTCTGTGTTGTGTTTTTACTACTCCAAAAGTGCACAGTTACTAACCACGTACTCCTGACTGCCTTTGAATGAATCTACATCGAGAGTGATTGGATTGGCTGAGTGTATCAAAAGCCACATCATCTTCCTTGAGGAAGGCCTCCAGTCAGTAATCCAACTTGATGCATAATCTCTGATTAAAGAGTGTGTTGCAACATCTTTGCCAACCCTATAAACCAGTTGTCACATCATATCGCCCCTGTCAAATATAAAGTCAGTGTTTCCAAACTGTAGTTTACTGCGACGCCCGGGCATGTTAGATCTAGGCCTGCAGCATCAGATTAAGAACACATCACAAGCAACTGCACATGACACCCAAAAGATCAGGTGCTGATGAAATGACAACAAGTAGCATTTACAAAAGGTGACGGTTGCCAAAATGTTTAAATTAATTCAACTGAAGGTCAGCAGCAACATGCTTCTCTGACTTGAGCTAGGTTTTTAATGACACAAAATCCTTAATATTTTT
The DNA here is from genome assembly GCF_900700415.2 of Clupea harengus. Lineage (NCBI taxonomy): Eukaryota > Metazoa > Chordata > Actinopteri > Clupeiformes > Clupeidae > Clupea > Clupea harengus. Next base: position 6,633,722 of record NC_045177.1, read on the forward strand.
TTTTTCCTTGCACATTTGGGGTACTCATGCTAATGTTTATTATGTCAAAACTGGTTTGCTATCCAAACTAGCCTTTGTGAGCTCAAGGAAATTCTCAAAATAAGTTCAAATTGGAGTTTGAAGTTTAATGCTGTGTCAGTGCAGTGCATTTCCTTTATCTCTTGGACGGAGAGATAGAGGCACTGCTTCACGAGTGAAGTAAAAAAAAAGAAATAAATCCATTAACTATCCAATCAGAGATTGACTGAAAATAAAGACTTCTATTCTATGTCTGTGGTAAACTGTGTTTGTATAAAAATGTACGTCTGGCTCCCCCACAGAAAAGAAAAACATCTTCATCGAGGCATAAGGCAATATTTTAGCAGATACCATCGGCACATTTGTCTCACTTAATTACAGTTTTTTTTCTGTTAATGGAGAGTGTCGGCCTGACCACCGAACCCAAAGACTCCATCCGCAGAAAGAATTACTGCAATAGAAGCCTCTGCCATTTGGGGCTTAATCAGATAAAGACATGGTCCTGGTATCTTCAGCACAAGACACGGCCTCATTTCAAGCAGAGGCCTCAGACAATCCCCCCCCCCCCCAGTTCATTTTTTATCTGGGAGTAATAAAATGAAGGAGTGTGCTCTCGCGAGTGCGTTTTCTATTGATGTTAAAATACACAACCCCAGCAGATAAAACAAAAAAACAGAAGAGGAAAAAGAGTCAAAGGATCAAAGCGAAAAAGTGGCTTTCTTCATTCCAGTGCAAAAAAAATTAATAAAAAAATCACAAGCGCAAGAGGGGTCCGGGGGAGAAGAGCTCATTTGCTAAGACTGTGAGGCAAATAAGTGAGCATTAAACGGAGGTGCCTTTGATAGCCCCGGATTAACATAAGAGGCCTTTCTCTGGCTAGGGCGACTAATAATACCCATTTAAAATAAATAAACGAGAAATGAATCGGCCCTGAAAAGAAGGGGCGATTGCACATATTTATTTAAGGGCCGTCGGAAAATGAAAAGAATGAAATCTTGGAATGAGGCGCTCTGAGGAAGGCGGACCCTTGATTTGCGACTCTTTGAAGTTGCCGGGGACGACTGGAAAATTAAACTCTTAACAAAATACTTAGAGGAGTGGAGCCAGGGCCGAGGCAGACGTGCTAAGTGCTCGCGGAGACTCCCAGCACTCGAGTCGAGACACAACGAGACAAGTGTGAGCCCTGGCCAAGAGTGTCAGTGACATATGACATCAATTATGAGCCAGAAGCACACACAAAACCCTCCAAGGGAGACCTTAATTAATTTGAGCAGCAATCGCACAACTCACGGAAATCACAACAAAACATAGGCATAGGTTTTTGCAGAGACACTGGTAGCATACAACCTAGATCTCGGTTGTTGAGGTTTTCCAAGTAAATGCTTTTAAATAGGAGCTTTTAAACAAAATATCTATAAAATATTAATAGAGGTTAGCAATGGTTCTATGGGAATATGAAGCCACCGCTAAGTAAAAGATGAGGAAAAAGTCAGGCTATAGCTCTTGGTCAGATCGCAAACTTTTGGATGTACCAAGCTCTGTCCAATCTTCCCCCTGGACTCTTTATGATTCCATATGGTCTGTCACCAGTGGGTAACTGAACCAATTAAATCGTCTGCCTCTGAGGATGACAGGCCCTCTCCATGAGGGAGTATCTATATAGCCCGTGTCAGCACATGTGTCAGTGTGTCCTGTGTGTGTGCTGCCTTTTAATGACTTAAAACCGGTGCAGCTGCCCAGCAAGGTGCTGACAGCTTCAGACAAAGCGCTAGACACTCCTGCCGTTTCTATAGCTATTGTAGAGTTCAAAGGAGGACATCTTTTTGGGGCATAACAAGAGAAGAAAGGCCGGCCATCACAGGGGGAGAGAGGGAGACCAAAGGCAACCCCCGGGTCACGCGTCAAACTCGCCCCTCGACCCTTTGCCCTCTCCAACGCCACCCCAACCCCCTTATTACCCCCCCCCCCCCCCTCTGGACCTGCTTCTGCTACAGGGATAGGGGGATGTGTGGGGTGAGGGTGCAGAGAGAGAAATGCAGGTCCCCATAATTCTGAGCCCATTCCAGCTTCAAGATGGCACGGATGGGGTCACAAAGGCACACGCATCCTCTGCTCCGCTACTGTATTAGCCTCACTGTCTTAGAGTCAGGCCTTTGAAGTGACACCAAAGAGAGAGAGATGGCCTGGTATCTCTCATCTGGTCTTCTTTTTTCACCCAGCAGTGTCGACATTTCAGGCCCCTTTCGCTTTTTAATGCTAGCGCTTTGATTTTTTTTCTCTTCCGAGACGCTAATTTTAACATCTTCAAGGGAGAACGAAGCCTGGTCGTTTGCCTTCTTTTGTCTGTTACCCTTTCTACTCCCCCTCCCCCCACCCCCACTCCTTTTACTTTCTTTTTTCCAGAAGTGAAAAGGTCTTTTTTTTTTAAGAATTCCGAAAAAGGTGCCGCTTTAAAAATCCTTGATTGATGTCGCTCTATGAGATTCAAAAATCTCTATGAGATTTGGGTTCGGCAAGCGAGACGCACTGTGATATTTTTCAAAGTTTGTTTGTTCATCGAACACAATGAATGAGCTCCAGTGCAGAGCTTTTTCAAGAGATCTGGTTCAAACAGATCTAAATTGGGAGACCTTTGATGCACATCAAACAAACTTCAGCAGAAAACCAAAGGCGGATGGCATGAGCAGCTCCCGTCTTCTGAGCTTGTTTATCTAATGGAAATAAGGTCATCTATCTTGTGTGCTAAAGCCAGGCTGTAATCATATCCAGCTATTAAATTTAAATGACTGCTGCATGCATATAGGAGCTTCCATCCTAGCTCGCTGACAGAGGAATGATTGATAGATTTCGTCTTACGATTTAAACCAATTTGGTCCAACAATTTAACAAATTTGATGTATGGCTCAGACTTCGGCAGCAAGATATGGACGTTTCTTAATACCCCCTGGCATGTCATTAGCATGTTAGGCCTTTTGGATTAAAAACATTACATTTCCATTCGATTTTCCGAGGCCAAATCAGATTTATGATGGATCCAGAAACACAGTGTCACCAGATGGCTTCTATTCATTTGTGGTGTTGGTCTGTGGAGGACATCTCTGGGACAGTTAAGTTAATTTGAAGTTTTTTTGCTCAATCTTCCTGTCAAAAAATGGAACATCTTGCCATCAGTCGTGGTAGATCGAAAGCCAATCTCCATCCTACTCACCCAATGCTCTCTCCCTCACACTCTCAAATCTTCCGCCACCCCCACGCCTCCCTCCATCTCTCTCTCTTTCTTTCTTTCTTTCTTCTTTCTTCCTTTCTTTCTTCACCCCACCTACCAGTTTTGTATCCACGTATTGAATCATCAAACAAAAGTAAGCCTCACATCCCGCCAGGTAAAGAAGGCATGCCTGAGCACTTCTAAAAGCCTCCCAAAGACACCCCGTTTCAAGTCCTCACAAGCAGACTGCCTCCCATTGAAGTTCAAATGGATAGCTCTTGGGCAGAGACTTCGCAGGGGGTGTGGGGAGAGAGAGGGAGTTCTGGTGGAGAGAGGCTTCTCACCCCACACTCTCTCTCTTTCTTCCCTCTTCCTCATATATCCTACCAGAGGAATCACTATGGGGGTCGTTGGTGGAGTGTTGTGGAGGGGTTAGAAAAGTGCTGCTCTCGGCAAAGAGTCCTTTCACTTCTTTTCGTACAACCCCCCCCCCCCCCCCCCCCCAGAAAAAACCCACACTTCTATCCATCTTGCCAGTACCCCATCCCACCTGACCCCCCAACCCACACCCTGCAGCCTCCTCATGGAATGTCAACAAAAATGTGGGGTGTGGAACTTGCCATTCCGCGGAAGGTACGCTTGCTCCATCAGGACCTCAAAAATTACCTCTGATGTCGACTACAGAGAAACGATCAAGATGATTGTTCAGACGACGTAGGATAAGAATCACCAGGTTGCGCGTGATTTTGATCATCGCCAATGCGTTTGCCACTCAAAAATGAAAGGATCAACAAAATGAGACAACAAAACAAAACGGTAATTCTGCGGTTTGATTTTGACATAATCCGCAGAGGAATCTGAAAAGGTTTATGTGCGATTCCTGTTCAAAACACTTTGAGGCGTTTTGAACATGGCATGCAGATCAAGGAATCCATAGAAAGCATTAGAGCGTCTCACAAATTCTCCCTGGCCCTCCCACACGGCCTGTTTCTCTCTTCGGTTCAAAGGCATTCTAATTTGGATGTTTTTTTTTTCTTCGTTGGGAAGACCTTGTGGGTTAGTTTGATCAAAAGCCTGTGGATGCTATGTGTGTTCACCACATGGCCAGGCAGAAACTTCTGCTGTTGTTACAAAAATTAAGACCTCTACCTCAACCTCACGATCAACCGACCTCCTAGTCACCTCCACACCTCTATGGAAGCTTCCGGTCTTTTTGTCAGTTCTTCTCTAATACGGTATTGATAGCTGATGGGAGGGAAGGCATTATTTGAATGTCACAACTGAAGTCCCTTGTTGCATCAAGCATGTGCTGGTTCTAATCCCCTAGCATGTGAAATGAGAGTGTGACATTGGGGACAGGAAGCTAACCAAACAACCCAGAAGAAACATATAAATAAATGATCTGTTTGCTTTTGCAGTGTCCCATTTCAAGGGCCTGTGGGACCCGCATCATGTCACGTTGTCTCGTCTCATCTCAACACCATCATTGATGATAACGTGTCCATCTCCTTTCGCGAATGTGTTCGTCTGTCCCTACCCTCCACTCCCCCCCTTGCCTTGCCTTCAACCCATTCAGCATCCAGCTAAAATCTTATACGCCCTGTATTTGCATTTGCACTTCAAAACATCCTGGGTGCGCCTGTGCAGGACATTAATAATTCATCTGAAACATAAAATACATGAGTGGCAGATATCTATCAAAATGCCCAAGCCAGTTAAGCCATCAGTTGGCCAGACTCAGCCAAAGCCCTTCCCCCCCCCATCCCCACTCTACCCTCTCCAGTACCCCCCTCTCCTCTCTTCCCTCCCCCCCCCCACCCCCACTCTACCCTCTCCAGTACCCCCCTCTCCTCTCTTCCCTTTGCCCCCCTCCCTCTTCCCCTCAGTTGGCACGGTCCTCCCGAAGGTAGGTGCGCGCAGTGGAATGGAATGTTCCTCCCTACAGGGCATCTGCCCTGGCCTATATCTGCGGAGGTGCAGGGCCTGGTGCCCCCTTCTCCCTCTCCCTCTCTCTCTCTCTCTGTCTCTCTCTCTCTCTGTCTCTCTCTCTCTCTCTCTCTCTCTCTGTCTCTCTCTCTCTGTCTCTCTCTCTCTCTCTCTCTCTCTCTGTCTCTCTCTCTGTCTCTCTCTCCCTCTCCCTCTCCCTCTCTCTCTCTCTCTCTCTCTCTGTCTCTCTCTCTCCCTCTCCCTCTCCCTCTCTCTCTCCCCTTGGTGTTGGTTTACATGTGTGCTGCTGCCTAATCACTAACTCAAGGCCCACTGTAATGCTGCACAGCCCCAGGGCACCCACTCTGAGTATGAGTCAGCTAAAGAGCGAGAGAGAGAGAGAGAGAGAGAGGTAGGGAGGAAAGAGAGGAGGAGGGAGGGATAGAGAGAGCAAGAGAGAAAGAGAGAGAGGTGGAAGGAGGAAGGGAAAGAGACATTGAAAGGAGAAAGAGGAAAAGAGAGAGGGATAAAGGGAAAGAGGGGGAGAATGAAAGAGGTGTGGAGTGTGAGAGAGAGATAGAAAGTGAGGGAAAGAAAGAGAGAGACGGAGAGACCTATAAGCATTTCCACTCTAGTGATTCATGAAACTCCCCCCCCCCCCTCCTCCTTCGACATATCACACTTATCTTGGGCTATCTTCAAGGCCCTGTGAGATGAAAAGTAAGATTTTCCCTTCATTACCCAAAAAAAAGCCCAACCAACCAAACAAAAACAAAGATATGTCTGAACAGCTTTGATTTTTCTTGTGTGCACAATCAGTCAAGCAGCAGCGCAGTACTTATGCAGATAATTATGAGAACATATCCCCCCTGTGCATTGAGGACCACAAGTCGAGTGGACAAACAAGAACCATATGGTTAAACCCCTTCCCCAACCACACCCCCTCACTCACTCCCACCAGTCACGTGCCTGAGAAACATGGCCGTCCCAGAGATCCAGAAGCACATGTGGTTCGTCATAAAGCTGAGAATGGATGAACCCCCCCCCCATCCCCACCCCAGACCACGTCCAGCCCTTGAGCCCCCTCACCATGACAATAGCACCCACAAAAGGGACCTAAAAAAGAGAATAGAGGAAGACAAAGTTTCCCAAAAAAAAGTCAACAAAAACAAAACTCGGCAACGTAATCTGGGAAATCATTGTCCTGGCTCCTAAAATTGCCCGTGCACACGGGGGAACAAAAAAAAGAAACAACAGAAAAGACCAAAAGAGACCAAGTGAGTCTGGTGACACAAAGAGGAACAGCCAGGCTCGCTGCCTCACAACAACCCATTGGCGCCAGGGCCTCACAATGCCCACTCTATGCTGCTCCGAGGGTCAGATCAGAGCGCCGTGCGTCTCCACTGAGTGGGACGAGTGGGAAGACAAACACGGCTGACAGTGTGACCTCAAGCCCTTGACTGTACGGAAAATGGCTACTCTCTCTCTCTCTACGCTCCCAAAGAGGCCGGCTGCAGCAACTCTGAATGACTGTGTGTGTGTTTATATGTGTGTGTCGTGTGTGTATGTGTGTGTGTGTGTGTGTGTCGTGTGTGTGTGTGTGTCGTGTGTGTGTGTGTGTGTGTCGTGTGTGTGTGTGTGTCGTGTGTGTGTGTGTGTCGCGTGTGTGTGTGTGTCGTGTGTGTGTGTGTGTGTGTGTGTGTGTGTGTGTAACCGCCTACAGCACCCTCCGGTGTCCTTGGTTTCCCCTCGCCGGTTCACGGGCAGGCGAGTCTGCCTGGTTAGTCTTGTCCCGAGCTCGATCCCCGTGCGTTTGTGTATATATCCGCGTTAAGGCCCTTTTTTTTTCCCATCATTAAAAACGGCTTTAGGAGAGAGATATATTATTCATTAACTGAATCACTGCCGTGTGGGCCAACTCGTCTACTTGGGTGTTAGCCCCTAAATGGCTTGCAGCTGAGTTGTGTGTGCGGGCTCAATCTCTAACAGGTGTGGGGGCCGAGAGTAAACAATGGCCATCTAAGCCTCGTAGTCAGAGGAGGCTGGGCCAGTGATGGGAACTCATGAGATTTTAAGACTCTCTGCTATACACAAACACACACACACACACACACACACACATACACACACACATTGTGCACAGACATATTAAAAACCAGGTGCTTTGAGGGAGGCTGCTAGGATGTAATCAACAGGGCTCTTCGGCTCTCTGTTTAAGTGTTTTTCTCAATGAGCCATCCACAATGGTGCGCACACCGCATAGTAATCAGCACCTTCGGTGTCGACTTGTTTACCACGGTCGGCCGCACCGTTGGTGGGTTCTGTCTCTCTCTGTTTCCGCTGTTGGGAAACGGGCACTCACAGGCCGTAGCCATTAGGAGCTGGAAGCTAGAAAATCAAGAGAGCAGACATTTTGTGTAGTGTCTGTTTTGTGTAAAGGAGAGCCTTTTACCCCATTCCCACTCACACGTAAAACCATTTATTTAGCATTTGTTTAGTGTTATAGCGTCGTCGTTAAATGGAATGGACGTTAAATACTTAAGTCGAATCATTAATCTATCCCCTGGTGACTAAGTATAATTAACCGTAACGTCTCCAGTTGGAATTGAAACCATTGGATTGATGTGTTCGAGAAGGGAAAGTGGGAGGGACTTCAGTGACTAGCCACGTTTTCACTTTTGGGCCAAATGCAGGCGAGCTTGTGCATGCCGTGGCCGCTTGCATTTCCACTGTCACTTCCAGGGCCAGAGGCTTTTGGCCCGCTGATTACCCTTGGTTAGCCAAACAAGGCTAACTGGTGCTTGAGGCGGTGTCAAAGTGAAAGGCGGGGTCAAGTAAGAGAGGTTCAGTACCAAATCAAGTTACCTAGTCACTATCAAATGACCTACATGCTACCAAATAACCTTGACAGATAATACAAAATGGAGAATTGTTTGAGCTGGTCAGCATGGGAAATCAGGACTTTGCTTAATATTTCAGCTAATAAAAAGGTGCAGTTGTAGCCTAATCAAGTAGGGGCGAACAACCAGGACAACTGTCTCTCTTCTTGTGGAGATTCATATTACCTCACTCTAACAACTGCCAACTATTAAGATGGTTCAATAAGTTAGAGATAGCTTGAGACCTTGCAGGTTTTACACATCTCGTGGAGGTTTGCGCTCCGTAGCATAAATACAGTCGTGTAGGAATACATGACACCTGTCACTTAAATGGTATGGAAGACTGAGGGTGAATGTAAATGTTTTATCTATCCCATGTTGCTTTTATCTGATACATTAATGGGTGTCGTGGGTAAAAAGGGGTATTAAAAACCCTTTCCTGGGAAGGAAGGCCTTTCATTCACTTCTCGGGGCGACAGTGGTACAGGAGGTAGAGAAGTCGTTTAGTAATCAGAAGGTTGCTAGTTCGATTCCCTGTCGAAGTGTCCTTGAGCAAGACACTGAACCCCTAATTGCTCCTGATGTGCAGTGTGCCATCAGTGTAAATGTAAAATGTGTATACATGTATACAATGTGTAAGTCGCTTTGGATAAAAGCGTCTGCTAAATGACTAAATGTAAATGTAAATGTTCTCTGGAGGTAGACCCTCTCGCTGCTTTGGGGCCCACTGGGGCGGGAGCGGGGAGAACAGGCCATGTGACTCGAGTCACGTGACGTGCATGATGTTATTCCACGACGGGCTGTGGAGAAGCTCCAAACCAGGAGTGGCCTGACCACAGACCCCACAGTCGTCTAGAGAATCCATTCTGCGGGCCCCGGAGTTATGCACAGGCTGCCGGAGAACACAGACGCCAGAGCCAGGAGGAAGCCAGCGCTTCACAAAGGCAAGAGCACTTTGTTGTGCACACTTCAAAGGAAGCAAGGCCACGAGGGATGAGTGCATGACTTGTGACCAGCTTTGGGACAGATAAATAGAAGCAGTCTATAAACAGACGTATTATGAGGGCCCATATCAAGATTAAACAAGTATCTACTGCACAGTTGGCTCTTTTCAACCACCAGAGCGATAAATAATTTGTGCCATAGACTTCAAATATCTTGACAAGGAGGTATGAAATATATATTGTATGTCATTACGTATGACATATATATTATATCGTATGACATTCATGTTTTGTGCCAGATACATAAAGTTTAGAGTTTATATAGGCTTACTTCTATACCATGGCACAGTCTGAATCCAGTACACGTAGATCCACGTACGCATGCACGCACACAGAAATACATATGCAAGGTCAAAGAGCAGTCATTTCAGGCGAAAAGCTATAGTGACACAGCATTCTCTCTGGTCACACTGGTATGTGGGATTTTTTTTTCTGTGCCACGGAAGATCATGTTATCGGGAGTGCTCGGGACGTCCGAACATTTCTCTGAAATGTGTGCCGCTTTGAGAAACAATGGGAGACTACCAGGAGCCCACATCGACCGCAGGGTCACATCCCCTCCACCGGCGATCATAGCAGGAGGCCGCTTGGCCCCTGTTTACCCGGACTAAAGAGCGCAGCTAAAAACGTCTGTGGTTCCCCTTCTGTAAATACAGGCCCTGCCAGTGAAATTGTTCCTGGTGTTTACCGTGGTTTAGGCAGAGGCAGCCGTTCTGCCCCGGGAGTGCATGTTGGAGAATAGGTCCTTATGGGGGCCTGCCTTGTGAAAATAGACAATGTCCACCCGTTCCAGACAAGGAGACACTGAAAATAAAGCGGGTAAACAAAAACTTCTTTTTTTTTTTTTGGCTCTCTCTCGAGGGGACAACAAAATGAAATGGAACAGATTCGATATTATATATGGATGCGACTTTTCAAACGCAAGCGCTATTCTGAAACGAGAATCTTGAGGGCGCATTGATGGTGCAGCCAACGTGCTGCGCCCCACATCTTGTCAGTTTTGGTCTGCCATTGTTTTTTTTTTCTATTTTGTTTGTAAGCAAGACTAAATGCGTTAATTAAAGGGACTTTTCTCGTATACTATAGCTCGCTTTTTCTCACAGAGACAAAAGAATGGACCCACAGCGGGAGCGGCAGAAGTTGGATGAAAGTTGTCCATGACTCGAGGTTTCCAAAGTCTCTTAGAATTAAGATGAATCAGGTGCTGAGTACACTTTAAAAATAGACTTAGTGGAAAACTCATAAGAGTGAGTAAAAGTGGTTTACTGCCGACCGAGTGCAAATCGGACTGATGCACTGTACTCACAGACCTGACTTTAATATTCGCTCCGACAGAAAATTGCTTCCATCCCCACAGCTATTCTGGCAGAGGTGTGAACCTCTTGGGGGTACAAGACGCGGGTCTCTTATGTGGTCATGGGGGACCAGAGAGAACTTTCCTCTCATTTCCTCACAAATAACAAGAGGAAAGAGTAGGGATGTAGTTCAGGAACTTCCAATGTGACAGTAAGAGGTGAAGGCAAAGAACCTCAACCCCAGGAATCAAATTGAATGAACATCAGCACAGACACATACATCAACACAGACACATACATCAACACAGACACACACATCAGTACTGACACATACATCAACACAGACACATACATCAACACAGACACACACATCAGCACAGACACAGACACATACAACAGTACAGACACATACATCAGTACAGACACATACATCAACACAGACACATACATCAACACAGACACATACATCAACACAGACACATACATCAACACAGACACATACATCAACACAGACACATACATCAGCACAGACACATACATCAACACAGACACATACATCAACACAGACACACACATCAGTACAGACACATACATCAACACAGACACATACATCAACACAGACACATACGTCAACACAGACACATACATCAGTACAGACACATACGTCAGCACAGACAAACACATCGTGCTACTCCTTATCTGTACCTCTGAACAGTTTGAGATTTGTAGTTTTAACACAGAAAAGCTGCAGAGGACACGATGTTGACTAAATAAAAGCACCAAAACCTGGTTTCAGCGTGTGGTGGTGATTCTCGACAAGGGCGTTTCTCAACTAGTGGGGGAAGCTTCAGCCTCGGTCTGTTATGTGCTCCAGTTAACGAGGTTCACAAGCAAGGATCGATCCGCACACAAATAGGGGGAAACAGAATGAGAGAAAGGAATCAAAAAATCAAATCGTTTTGAATGAAACTGAATTCTGCCAAATCAGATGGAACTGAACTGAGCTGAAGTGAAATGAATTGAGGACACACCGTGCCTTCAAACTGTCTGTTGGCAGGGAATATTCTGGAGCTGTGGGAGTACAACTACTGGTGACGATGTCATCCAGATACCTCTTCGTTCTGAGCTCTCTTTCAAGTTCTTCATTCCAACTCTTTCTCTCTTTTACACACACACACACACAGAGAGAGAGAGAGAGAGAGAGAGAGAGAGAGACACTTGAATGCTCTCAGTAAGTCTTCAGTTTATTTAGAGGGAAAGCATTTCCTGATGAATGAGCGTGAGTACCAGTGGAAGCGTTTGTTTTAGCCTTCGGGTTGAATCCAGAACAGGACAATTCTATTGAAATAGAAATTATGATTATATTTTCAGGGAAATACATGTCTTCCTTACAAGCAATCCCCTTTCCTAGGATGCATTTAGGGGATGTTTTAGCCTAGTGGCTTATATGTTGGGTATTTGTCTCTTAATTGCATTTTAAGTGGCCCTACTTACTTGAAAATGCACTGAATTAAATGGGGGGAAAATCACTCATTTAAATGCTGTTTCTGTCTGTGTGAACAATCGTTGTTCATTAGCAGTGGTTCAAACGGCATGAGCCACAGCACCGGCAGCCAAGCCAATGTTAAAATCTAAACTTACATGAAAACTCCCAGATCCTTTTGAAGTCATTAGCACTCCCCACACCCACCTCTTCCTCTCTCCTTTTCTCTCTTTCACTCTCTCTCTCTCGCTCTTCCTCTCTCCTTTTCTCTCTTTCACTCTCGCTTTCTCGCTCTCCCTCTCTGGCAGAGGGCTCCCATGTTTATGCATTTACTGAGATTGCTGGCGGGATTGGGAGAGAAGGGTTTCATTTTTTTTTTCTTCATTTTCTCTCTTTTTCTTTTTTTCATGCAATCTCTTGCCTTCAGAAACCATTAATGCCCATTCAACATCAACATCAAGGCACAGCTTTGATGTGCATTCTGGCAACCTCTCTTTCTCTCCCGACTGCTCCCTCTCTCTCTTTATCCCTCTCTCTCTCTCTCTCTCTCTCTCTCTCTCTCTCTCTCTCTTTCTCTCCCTGCTTTCTCATTCGCCATCTTTCTCTCCTCACGGTTACTGTACAATCAAATAATTAAACGGATTGTAAACAAATGATTTTACCTGGCAATTAAATATGCTAACTGGGAACCCGTGGATGAAAAGGCGATTTAAAACCTCGCTGCAAATCTACAAAGGCTTCTGGCACAGTGGACCAGGCCTGGCGTCTGAGCTAATGCAGCCCGGGGAACGGGTAGAGGAATCGCTTCTAACAGTCGCTCACACAAGGCATGTTCACAATGGCCAAAACCATGCTAAATGCCAATTACCACTATACACACGGACAAATGAATGAAACAGTTTGAACACTGTTCAGCAAGTAAGGCAGGATAGAAGAAGTGTAAAGAAGGTAAAAGCTGGGGAAAAAATGAATCTAACTGAACAAACTTCTCTTACTTTGTACTCCTTTGCTCTTTAATGAGGATTTATAAAAAAAACATCGCTAGTGGATGGTGTTTCCCCACTGATCAGTTCCAGTGAAGCACAGAGGTGACTGAAGGTTTTTTTCTCATGCTGAATGGGCATCCATAACAGACTCTTTTTTTCTTCTTCTTGCTGATTCTGCATGGCAAAAGCACCTGTTTTGATTAGCCGGGAGAGGCTTCCGCCCAGAGAGCTGTGCTCCCAGAGCCCCTTTGTTGTGTGACAAGAGGGGGGTGGGGGAGGGGAGAAGGAGAGAGGGAGGGAGGGAGGGAGGGTGCAGAACGGCGTGACTGTGCGACAGTCAATGTCCATCCATCAACACGTCTGAGGGAGGTATGCCAGCTATGTGCCCGGGTGGGGTTTCCCTTCAAAGCCAGAGGGCCACGTAAAAATAGCGTGGAGGGGGGGTGGGGGGGGTGGGATGGGGAGTGTGGAGAGGGTGAGGGCACTGGGGGTAGAGGGTTACACCTGCCTGCTATACGGTTGCACTGAAACCCTACATTACCCCCCCCCCCCCCAACCACCCCAACCCCCCTAGTTTTCAACAGACAAAGAGACAAGCTAATTAAGTGCCCACCAGCACACCCGCCGACCCCTATTTCCCCAAAATAGAACAAACAAGGGAGCGAGGATGACGAAAAATCCTTCAGGAAACTCAAGAGTGAAGCCGCAGCTGACTCTGACGTGGCGAAATCCATAAGGGTCACATGAGCTGGCAGCTCTTATAGGAAAGATTAATATCGTCTTTCCAACACTTTTACGTGTCATATAATGATTATATCACTTCACTATGATGTACCATTAATCCTCCATTGCCAAAGTCAGACGGAAGAGACAGTTGCATCCTCAGACTACGTTATAGGCATCCACTGGCCATAAGCCTGTGGGCTGTGGTTCCTCTCAGCTTAGATCCCACACATGACACTGCACACCACATTTGGTAGAAACAGTCCTTTGACTAAAGTACCAGAAAATAATAAGTCATGCTCCGTTACAATCAACTGTCATTTGCGCACTAGCAAGATCTTCGTCACACTTTTCTTTTTCCAGTTAGCATTTAGCTGAAGATAACTTCATTATTACACATAGCATTAGGTGCTGGAGGTGTGCAGCCTTTCAGCGTGAAGCAGACTTTCAATGAGCTACAGCTGGTGGCTCTCTGAAGACTTTCTGCCCCATTAGTGAGCGTCTGAGGTTCTCTGCTGATGAGCTCTTTTATTCAGCCCACTCGCTTTGATGGGATTTTATTTTTTTTACTGTTCTGCCGATTTTCAAAAAGAAAGCAGATTAAGACAGAACGAAAGGACGATGACCTTCCATGCAGCAATGCTATTGCAAGATTACCTCCAGAGATACACGTTGAAATACGCAGCCAATTTTTTAATTTGTTCCAAACTGATAACCACTGTGAGATATTTATGGATAGGAGCAGCTCATTTTCCCTTGTCAGCTGAATTATGTTTCTGCTGGACATGGCGTCAGTAGTGTGAATGCACATGAAGAGAGTGCGTGTGTGCTTTGTGTTGTTTTTAAGGGGGGGGGTCATGAATACTCCACAAATTCAGTGCAGGCAGGCGGTTCCTCTTAGATTGAACTCGAGAGGCAGATTTAAAAATAATAAAGAATTAAGACAGGGATAAGTCTGCCAGCGGGAGATTATCTATGGGCGTAGAGAGTGAGTGGAGATCAAACAGTGAGACTCTGTGTGTGTGTGTGTGTGTGTGTGTGTGTGTGTGTGTGTGTGTGTGTGTGAGGGGGAGCAAGAGAGAGGGAGAGTACTGCAGGGGGGGGGGGGGACTTGCTGGAGTTTTTTTGGCCTGGGACCCAAGCGGGCAACAAACCAAAAGAATTACAACATATTCCTGCAGATGGTTATGGCACAGACTAATGAGTGCTGAAATTCTTGAGTTAATGTGCTGGAGAATCATGCAGGCCTTCACAAAGCAAGCCTAGTCAAGATTGGGTGTGGCCAAGGAAAACAAAACACATGTGCACATATGCTCCGTATCTGCATACGCCATACACTTTATGTGTGCTAGTTTTCACTCAGATGGTTTATGCTATGTATGTTACATATGGTATTCCATAATACAGACTCTTTAGACTGGGTCTCCTTTCAAAGAACAGGTTTGTAGACTGTGTGTAAACATCTATATGTTGTCAACATCTACATATCCTTTAGGATACTTGTCCTTTAGCTGGTATATAAGGTTCATTTCTTAGTTTTCTTTAGTATAAGTCGTAATGCAGGTTCTATTAGCAGAGATCCCTTTCAGTGAAGGAGTATTTGTCTTTCGATGATACTAAATCACTGGTGAGTTTGTTATTAATTATCTTCAAATAAATCATGAAAACTCTTGAGTGTCATGAGAATATTTCTAACATCTCATCTGTTTGGGTGGTTTCCCTTCAGTTCATATCAAGTACAAACACAAATTCCACAAGCACACAGCACTTTCATTTGAAAAATATAAAACTTTAATAAAGGCTACATCTCTTAATAATTACAATAATTATAGGTCCATGTAAATCTTTAAATGAAACTCTTTATATAATGTATATTTTACAGTTTAGATAGAACAAAACCAAAAAAAAAAAAAAAAAAAAAAAGAAAACAAAAAAAAAGAAAAACAATGATTACAGGATATTATTATTAAAAGCATAAAAAATATCTTTTCATCAACATAAAGCCCTTCTGAAAACCGAGGGAAGAATAGACCCTGAAGCAGGGTAATACATGGTATTGAGTCCATGTAGGCACAGGTGCTGTAGAGGGACATACTAATAGTGTCTCTGCAGCTTGCGATGCACCATTCCAGCGTGTACAGGAGCTTCACTCAGGGGACACATCGCCAGGGGACCGACATTCGGAGGAGTCCAAGACCAGTCGACGGTAAAGTGACAGGTCCTACAACGGTTGAGGGGTTAGATTTTTTTTTTTTATTATTATTTTTCTTTATTTTTTTTTGGAAACAAGGCCAATTGTTTCAGGGGGTGGATAAAGAGCTCTTGGGTTTTGCATGTTTCGTTTTTTTTTTTGTTGTTGTTGTTTTTTTTTTGGTGCACTTGAATTCACAGCATTGTAAACGCTCCCTCTCGACTGGCAAACTGATGGCGAAAAGCTTTAGGTGAACATTTCTTTAGCACTTTTACTTTGCACTGCTCCTTTGTCCTGTCTTCTGCAATACCTGACCCTTAAAACAAAGGCACAAAGAGAAGAGCTCTGTTTTTTTGGGGAAGGGAAGAGGGGGGCTGGGGAGTTTGTGAACCGTCAAAGTCAGTAGCAAAAAAAAAACGTTTCAGAGCGGACAAGTCCATTTCTACTGCCTCTGGAAGCTTCTCTGTGGGGCTCCTGACATGGCAAGGAATGGGCCGATATGAGAGGAAAGCGAGATGGTGGCTGTTCCCCTGGCAACCACAGGCTGAGAGCGGAACCGGACCCGGCTCAGACCCGGCCCCGATCTGGCCCAGAGTCAGCTGATATCTGAGGCCGCTCTGGGAAAGTTCCAACGAAATACCTCTCTCCCATGACTTTGAAAGCAGCTAGTCCATCACTTAGGACATGGGGTGTACATTTGTGGGGGTGTGGGGAGTGGGAACAAGGGTGTACAGTTTAATAAATACTTAATAAACTTTCTTTTTAAAAAATACAAATAAAAACAAAACAAAACAAAACAAAAAAATCAAAGCGACAACATCTGTGGTGAATACATGTAAATATACATAAAGCCTTATATGTATATGCACACGTATGGACATTTCATCATAGGTCTGTAGTACAGCAGGTTCCACAGCTCCATGCCAGTTTGTCCATTAGACATGGTAGTGGAGCTCCTGCTCGCGCACACCACCTATTTATCTCTCCAAACAGTCTACGTCTTCAGTGGTTACAGTCAGAGTGAAGGGGCCTGTCTGGGAACTACAATACCCAGAATCCCATTCCCTACTGGGTCTAAGGCTGAGGGTTGGGAAAGGGTGTCCATGTCGGTAGGAAAACTGTATGATCAGGGAAAGTGTATTAAAACCGGATGTCGTCACTTTAAGCCGGTCTCTGGTTGGATAAAGCTTTTCAGCAGAAATGGACAAGGACCTTTACTTTTTAGTTGAGAAGTTGTGTTGATCGCCTGGCATGCAAACGATCGGTTTTCTTTAAATTATTATTATTTTTGTGAAGTTATACGGCTTATGTGAATAAAGCTATCTACACAACTTTTTATATGTCTACATTGACTCGTTTAGTTGTTCATGTGGTACACGTAGGTCTTAACTGAAGCTAACGCTTAGACCAACAATCCATTGGAACACATAGTAGCTAGCTAGCCTCGCTGCTAATAAGTCTAACGTTAGCATGCTGATATGAATAGACCCATTATAGTCAGGTGGCTTAATGCTCAATTGAATTGTTAACCGAACTTTTACGAAGTCATACAACTAAACACACAAGTGACTTGTTAACCGAACTTTTACGAAGCTATATGACCAAACACAAAGCTAGCACTGTTAATTCCGCTATAGCTAGCCAGGTCAATTAGCTCGCCTAGGATACTGCAATTTAAGCTAACCAATTACCTCATTTCCCCCAAAACCCATCGATTACATGTGTTTGTGATGTGTAACATATATCCTTAATCAGTCATTCAAGTTATTAACGTTTATTTACCGCTAGCGATTACACGACACAAGGGTAATTCAATCGCTATTAATGTTGAACTTGAACTTCAACAAAGTCACACAACATTAAAAGTCAGGCATCGGCATGGTTCCTACAGAATAAATCAAAGGTCCTTGTCCATTTCTGTTGAAAAGCTTTATCCAACCAGAGACCGGCTTAAAGTGACGACATCCGGTTTTAATACACTTTCCCTGATCATACAGTTTTCCTACCGACAGTCCATTCCAAAGGGTTTTTCTTTTTTTTGCTCCTCCGCTCTTCAGAGTACTTCATTGTTTATCTGTTGTCCTTGTAGTGTTCCTTCAATAGCTTTATGTGTCCTGCCTGCAGTCATTTTGGATATATTAACTCTGGTTAGCTTAAAAATGACTGAGTCCAGAAGTGTCCTGCGGTGTAGTTTTTTTTTTTTTTTTTTTTTTGTAGTTGTTGCTTGTTTGTTGCCATCTGAGGTTGGCAGGTGCTTTGGGGAAAGGGTGTCCAATGTCCACCCTTCTTTACTTCAGTCCATTCTCTCCACTTTACCCAGGACTTTGCCCTCGTACATGGGCAGGACTGTGCATTCGTCCCACACCTCTTCGAACACGGCGCCGCACTCAAACTCGTCACTGGCCTTCTTGAAGTAGTACCTGTGTAAACAAAAAGAGAGGGGGGGTCAGTATATAAGGTGCTGTCGCAAAAAGTGCTGCACTACACTATTACCAATTCCACATAGGCTTAAGCTGTCTGTAGATAAACAATGGTCTGTCTTCAGAATCTGTTAATGTCAAGGCGGCTCTGGGTGGAGTTTTACGGGCGCTAGACTCTCCTAGCCTCTAATTTTCACGTTGACACAAGAGGTGACCCTGTCTGAGCGAAAAACCAGAAATACAACTGCCGTCACAAAAGGCACAGAGAGCTTAAGACACGCGCGCCGCACACACACACACACACACACACACACACACACACACACAGACACACACACAGGGCTACTACTGGTTGGGGAGGGCTGAGGAGTCGGGTGGAACGTGTTGCAGAGGCTCCCGGAGAAGCTTTCATTAAAGTTGAAGGGCTAATTAAGTGCTGTCTCAAGGCACCGCTTAACACTCAGCCTCGCGCCGCACCGGACCCCTAATTGTGCCTGCTGTCAAAACCAGGGGCTGTCTGTCAGATGGACTGAAATTTCAGGTGCCTCAGAGTCTGCCTGCAAACACACACACACACACACACACAACCTCACACAACCTCACACACACACACACACACACACACACACACACACACACACACACACACACACACACACACACACACACACACACACACACACACACAACCTCACACACACACACACACACACACACACACACACACAAGGGCATTCCCACCCCATCTTTGTTGTGAGCAGAAATGAGAGGAGGCTGGGCTGTAGGGGCTGTGCCCAGTAGGGGGTGAGGGGGGGTTTGGGGGCGACTCTTACGAGGGGAGGGGGGCTCCTGGGGGGTCATATGGGTCACGTAGCTATAACGCTACAAAAAAAAAAAGGATTGCAGGGGAAGAAGGGAAAGAGAAGGAGGAGGAGGAGAGGTAGAGAGGTAGAGAGAGGGAGAGGGAGAAAAAAGCCATGGGTTCATTTTTCTGGGGTCCGCCTGCTTCCTAATGATTCCAACTCGTCTCTTTCAACAGAGGGAAGACCAGCAGGGGAGGTTTAATGATTGGCTTTGTAATGGAAAAATGCCTCCTTTTCTCCCTCCATGTGTGGCTGCGCTCTGGCATTCCTGAAGCGCTTTTTTATGAGCAAAGCTGACAAAGTCATACAAACAATGTGTGTAAAAAAAATGTGTTTCTTTTCCCCTCTTTTTTTTTTTTAATTGCACGCTCTCTCTCTTTCTGCCTTTGTTAATATTAATTAAACACAAATGGTGAGCCTGGTGGAGGTGGGGGGGGGGGGGGGGGGGGGGGGGGACTGCGGGTGGGGGTCCAAGATGCAAGGCTGAGATCATGGGTTTTATTGGGAGGGGAGGAGAGGAGGGGGAGAGGCATGACATTTCCTGTTCCATTTCAACATGCGAGTGAAACGATGGGCTGCTCACTGATCTGCTGTGGTGCCGAGACTAACTCCTGAATGAAAGTTATCTATTTCTCCGGGGGGAAAAAAGGAACTCTTCCTTACAGGCAATTGGTTATGTGAGACAAAAAGGTAAACGGAGAGATAGATAGATAAATAGACAGAGAGAGAGAGAGAGAGAGAGAGAGAAAGAGAATGTGTGAGAGAGAAAGTGAGTGAGAGAGAGAGAGAGAGAGAGATGTGTCTTTCCAATGGAACATGTTTTATGTGGCAAGATTTTTCTCTTTGCAACATCTGGCACCAACACTGCCTGGCAGCCCTGGTCTGTACTGTTCTCAGTTGAACGGCTGCCATGTTGAAATTAAGCAATTCCACACATTCAGAGCCAGTGAAGCCAGTTGGCTCCCGATCCCCAGTGCCCCTTTTTCATTGAGAAGTTTACAGTGAAAACTCAAGTCGATATATCTCGCAAACCAGGCCATTTCACGGAAACGGGCCCCCGTGACGTGCGTTGAGAAACCTGCCTGCCGCCGCGCGGGGGGGGGGGGGGTGAATGAGATAGAGGCCGGCCGGCCGGCAGGTATGTCTGGCCTGAAGCAGAGTTCACCAGGGGGCTGGAAAACGGGCCTCTTCCTGGTTCACTGCTCACGGAGAATGTGCCACCACACCCCCAGCCCCGACACACACAGTGATCACAGCTCAAGGCACATGAAACATTTCCGGTCTCAACTCTTTTTTTTTTCTTTCTTTTTTTTAATGGTGGTAGGGGTCTAAGTGATCTATGGGATCGCTCCACTCGGAAGCAAAGCACTGTCTATTTGTTCACGATGTCACTGATCATAACAACAACAACAACAATAATAATAATAACGGTGATAATAATAATGGCAAGAGATTGAATGTGTTCTTCTGTGTAGTGAAGAAGGCAGGGACAGAAGTGATGCCCTTGATGTCGGCCCCGAGGGTAATCCTGGGAGGAATGTTTGTGCCCCCCCCCCCCCTGAGTGGTGCGTGTCTTTGTGCGTAAGAGAAAAGGACCCGGGCTTCAAAGCCACGCTTATTGAGTGAGCCTTCGCATGGAAATCACCAGCAGATGTGACCGAGACACTTGGCCTCGAAATAGACCCACTACCCCCACCCCGTGCCCCCCCCCCCCCACCCCCCCTCTTGTCCGAGCCCCTCGCTCTTCCTCTTATGAGCACAGCCTTTCCTAACCACAAACACACACATGATCACACACTCATCCAAACACACACAAACAAATGGCCTTACGTGTCTCCTAAACACACCAGGTACATCAACTCTTGGAAAAAAAGTGCCCATATGTCCTGGCAAGCTCTTTGGAAAAGACCCTAAACTTTTATGGACAACCTCACTTTATTTTTCAACCTCTACGTTTAAAAAAAAAGGAAAGAAATTCTTCTCAAATGCTAATGTCTTGAGCTAATGCTAATGGGCTCGTGTAGTGGAGTCCCTGACAGTCGCAGGGACTTGTTCTGGAGGAGACCCTCACCTGTAGTTGCCCTTCTTGCGCAGCTGCTCTTTGAAGTGACCCAGAGTCATGCAGTGGGTCTTCATCATGCGCCGGTACGGAATCTCCTCGCCGCAGAAGAAGTACGTGACCACCAGCTCCGAAGACGAAGACAACAACAACGACGACGACGAAGACAACGACGACGACATCGGCAGCAGCACCGCCTGGACTCCGCCGAGCCCGTTGCATGGCTTCTTTGGCTCTTTCCACCTGCGTGCGGAAAAATTAGGTCATTAGGGTGCTGACCGCAACTAACCGAAACAAAGGACGACACTTCCCCTGGACCACCTGGTCCCATCGTATGGATTGGAGCATCAAGAAAGACAAGCAGCAGGGTTCACCACAGGGCAAAACGTCAGTACCTCAGTCTTTTCATTGTTAGTCTTTGTTAGCTTTGTTAAGGCTGCTTCAGACAAAGGCTAGCCAGCACCACAGACTGTTGGCATGATGTGTGGGTCAGCCAATTAAACGCAAAAAACAGAGGCGAGCTGTCAGGTGGTGAAGGATGAGCTTCAAACAAAGCCCAAAGAAAAAAAAACAACAACTGTACTTGTCTGTATCTCAGACCGTCTATGTGTGTCTGCGCAACTTATGTCTGAAGGCATCATAAAGGTTAGTTCCACAGATTTTCTTGATGCCACAATGCTACAATAAAAGAAGCGCCTTGTGAAAATGTGAGCGAAAGGTACGACAAAAAGAGGATGAATAAAATCAATCGGGAGATTGTTAAAGATACGTACTCGTCGGTCAGAAGGCTGGGACTGGCTGGAACTGAGCTTCCATTCATGAAGGGTTGTGGATGGCTCCGGTCCTTTTGAAGGCTGGGTGCTGAATGCCTGCAGAGCAAAGACATTCAATACAACATTAGAAGCTAGAACGGATACAGTCGGCTTGAGTACATATCTTCAGTAAAACATACACTGATATCGGCCTATATTCTGTGATGGGCTCTTGTTGAATGAATGTAATAAACCTACCTTTGTTTTGGGGGTTTAGAGACTTCCTCCAGGCGCCGACAGGCCTCCTCAAGCTGTGCCAGGGTGTTGGGCGGCGGCAGAGGGGGCATGGCAGGGTCCTGGATGTAGGGGTGCCCTGGGTGGTGGTTGCGGGAAGGGTTACCACCATTGCCGATGCCACCACCTCCCCATGACGGCGTCCGACTGGGGAGGGTTTTGGATGAGGCCTCGGGGGTGTGGAGCTTCTTTAGGCCTTGAGTGCTGTGGAGAGGACACCGAAACATTACTCACACATCCAGCATCCGATTGGAAAACATAAACAGCATTACTTTGTTCTTAAAAACGTCTTTCTAAGGTATATTAAGAACCTTCCTTAGTTCCTTAGAACCTTAAGACTTAGTTCTCTGGAGGAATATGCGTTCCACTGGGGAGGATTGTTTCCGCTTATGTTCTGCTGGCATCCGGACTCACCTGTGCAGTTTGTGCTTGTTCTGCCTCTCGCTGTCCAGGATCCACTGCCAGACGTTCTGCGAGCGGTCGGTTCCGTCGCAGGGCAGCTGAGGGGTGACGCTGCCCTCGCCCCCAGACAGGCTGGCGCTCATGCCGTCGCTGGCCTTGCTGGGTCTCTTGGACAAAGTGCTAGAACGCCTGCGGTGAAGAAAAAAAAGACCCCATGATTACTCTGACCGTTCCCTCACCGGCGCCAACCCTTTACTCAGCCCCAGCCACTACAGATGTGGTGAGGACAAAGAGAATATTCCCGCTTTTATCAAAAATGCATGACGCAGTGAAGAAATAACACAATCGGGGGTGCATGATGAGAATACAGGCCGAGAGAAGGCATTGCTGCCAAAGAAGAAAAAGCACACACACACACACACACACACGCGCTCTCTCTCTCTCTCGCTCTTTTTCTATGACAATCGTGTTCTTACAGCTGCTCCAGAGTGAGCATTGGAGGGGGCACTCACCCAGAGTTAAGCTCGGACGGGCTGTGGCACCGCTGGTAGGAGTAGTCGGCAGCGCTGCCGGGCGGGCACATGCACTGGGCCACGCGCTGCGCCGCCTCCGCCTCGATCTGCTCCTTGGTTTTGGGTGAGGTGGCATGGTGGTGGTGGATGTAGTGGTGGTGGATGTGCTTGGTGGCCTGCCTGGCGGCCAGAGGGCCTTTGCCCACGGGCACGGCGAACGAAGGGCTGCCGTTGCCCAGGAAGAGGCTGGCGGTGGCGGAGGTGGCGCAGCGGTCGGGCGAGCGGGAGCGCGGGGAGTAGCGGACGGGCACGCCGGGCGACTGGCAGCCGGGGGTCTTGAGGACGCGGGAGAGGTGCTCGTCCAGGATGGCCTGCGGGTCCTCCTCACAGGAGCCCGAGGGCATCAGGGCGAGGGCGTGGGGAGGGTGCTGGGGGTGGGGAGGGTGCTGCCAGGCACCTCACTCTCGTCCCTCTCTTCCTCCTACAAACACACACACACAGACACACACACACACACACACACACACACACACACACACACACACAGAAATGTTAAGTTTCACTACTATCAAAAAGGACAGAGTTAAAACTGTCACAGCACACTGCACATCTCTGATGCCTCAACACACACACACACACACATCTCTCCATCACACACACACACACACACACGTCTCTCCATCACACACTCACATCTCTCCATCACCCACACAGCAAGCAAGTGGCCACTGGAGTTTTGCTAAGCTCTAGCTATTTGAAGAATTCTAAGTATGTCGGGAAACGTAAGTTGGGGGCTCCCAGAGACAGACAGAGAAGTTTTCTGTGGCTGCCAGCACTGGATGCAGTCTATCAGTCGCAGAACAGAGCATCGACATTAACAAGTCCCTTTCCACTTCATCAAAGGCAGAAAAAGTTGATCTAAACTTCTGTGAGCACGCTTTGCGCTGCAGTGACTAACTTTATCAAGGGGCGTTTTGGCAGCAAAAGCACTGATATCATAAAGAGGGGGACCAAAGTGTCAAAGACACCAAAGAGGCCAGGGAGAGTTCAAAGATCATGGATCACATTGTGTGTGTGTGTGTGTGTGTGTGTGTGTGTGTAAGTGGGGGGTGTTTTCCATGTGGCTCACCTCTTGGATCTGCTGTAGTCGCTCCTCCAGGGAGCTCAGTGTCTCCTGCTCCTTCTTCAGCTTCTCTAGACGGGCGATGAGCTGAGCTGCGAAAGCCGTCGGCTCCACGGGGGTCATCTCCCTTGGCAGCCTACTCGTCCTCTACAAGAGCCGGGGAACAAGCGGGAGGGGGGGCAAGGTTAGAGATGGGGGTAACATTCTCGCTTTTGAGACAAGGTAAAGGGGGCTCCGCCGCTAGCTGTAGCGCTAGCTGCTACAACATTAGCGTCTTAAAGCTCCAGCTACAGCTCATCCTCTGTCCCAGCAACCATGATCTCTTCAACCCCCCCACACACCTATCCTAACCCTAACCCTAACCCATCCCTCCCTCTTCCTCTCCTCCTCCTCCTCCTCTCCTCTCCTCTCCTCCCGTGCCTGTGGCCCCTGGCATCGGCAGCCGTCAGCGAGAGCAGTTGGTCTCGCTCAGAGGCGCCCCCCCCCCCCCCCCCCCCCCCCCGCCTGCTTGGCTTGCTTTGCCTCGGCAGTGCGACCGTGCCATCAGCGCTCCCCGCTCTGAAGTCAGCCAGCTTCAAAGGGCCCTTGTCAAACATCAAACGCACACCAGGGGTGGGAGGGACAGGGGCTTTTAAAAGCCAGATAGACAGAAAAAAAAGATGATGGAGGAGGGGGGGGAAAGGGAAGACAAAATTAAAAGAAGAAGAAGAACAGAAAGAAAGAAAGAAAGAGACAGAGAGAAGATTGAGAGATGTGCACCAAGGAGAAGAAGGGGGGAATATGGGAGTCAGATGCTGTAGAGATTTTGAAGGGAAAGCGGTCATTTACTTCCCTATTGCATACGAGGCACCTCTAAAGTACAGTAGTCACATTATTCCTTCAACTATATGTGCCGCGGCTTCTTTTTTCTGTTGTTGTTTTGCGGACTCGCTTTCTTTCTTGATTTTTTTTGTGCTTTTTTCCCCCCTCCGTGCGTGTGTTCCTCCCATCTCTTTGTAGAGACGATGAAGGGAAGAGAAAAAAAAAAGAGCAAGGCTGCTGGCAAGAGTCTCGCTTGCCGCACCGAGCTCCTGCTGCCTGGAGCCCAATGCATCCTGGGAGAAGGGAGCCATCTCCAAATCGGGGGGGAGACATTAAAAGAGAGCAAGTGGGAGAGGAAGAACAAGAGGAACAGAGAACAGAGGATAACCCCCTCCCTCACCCCCCCGCCCACCCCCTATCCCCAACCCCAACCCCATTCCTATCAGACAGAATACACACAAACACCACACACACACACACACACTTGCACAGACACACACACTAAAGTGTTTGGGAGGAGGAGGACGACAGTTCTAGGTTGCTTGTTTTCTGCCATTCAAACCAGCACCGGCTCCAGCTCCGCCGGTGGTAACCTTAAGTTTTTCCCCGAGCTCACTTTCCCCAAACTCAAGGGTTCCTTTTTCTTCAAGTGACACAACACAACTTCAACACCCCTCCCCCCCCCCCCCCACCCATTCCCCCTGCTCCCAGAGGCCACTGGGTTCTAGTCAATGACCGTGGTTACATGGATTCGAATAACTGCCTTAGTCGGACTGAAATCGCATTATCCGTTTCATGTAAGCACCTTAGTCGGATCGTAGTCGGACCGCACATAGTCGGACTAACACCCCTGGATAACTCGATCCGATCCAGTTGATAGTTCGACTATTGCGGCATGTAACGGTGAATTGGATAAGGAACTGGACTTTGCGTCTTTGCGCATGCTTGAGATCCCGCCGCCCTCCTCCCTCCCTCCCTGCCAGGTCGTGACCCGGAAGACGAAAGAGACGATACGTTGTCTCAACTGTACATACTAACATACTTTATGAATATCCTGCAGACTGTCTCACAAGCTTATTCTTGTTGACTATGAACAAACATAACAGAAGAGGTCCGAAGATATGAGTACCTTTACAACCCCTCCTTAAAAACGTATAAGGACGTTCAAATTACGATACTTATGTGGTGCCAGTGTTGACAAAAACGTTGACTGCGACTGTTTGGACAGAACGCGCTAATTCACCGAACAAATACTTTCATATTAATTTCCCACCACTTGTTAGTCATGTCATCCATTCATATCGATGTGAATCAATCAATACTAATACATCTTTAACTGTGATGTGTTTTTGTTTCATTTCACAACGTATTTACTGTATAATCAACGATAGCAGGTGCCCGCTTGTAAACAGTCCACATTTTATTTGCTTAAAACACAGCAGTACTGTCAAATCAGAAAGCAAATCAGCTGTCAAAGGGCTGTTACCTGACCAAATACCTTTCAAACTCGGTGATAGTATTCACAACTAATTTGTTCTTCATTCTATCAAATATGATGAAGTGTGGTCCGCGACGGCCACAAGTAAATTATTGCGACATTTCTAACATACAACTCAGAACGAAGAGAACACAGCCAGTAGTAGCCTAATCTAATAAAGAGTTGCCTAATCTATTAACAAGGGGATATTTAGTTAAATGGTCCGCGAATTTTTTTTTATTGGCTAAGTGGTCCTTGGTCTGAAAAAGTTTGAGAAACACTGCTTTATAGACAATAACGATCATACACTCCCATTGCACTCAAACAACCACACTCAAACGAGGAGATATTGTATCAATTAGCCTATTAAGTACTGTATTTATTGATTGCAAAGAGTTCAACGTTACAGCAACATAACTTTGCTCCGGTCGCTAAATCTGATATATCCGTGTGCATCATCGCTCTCCCTCTCTCTCTCTGCCACACCCACCCTGTAACCTACGTGTTTATACATTATAGAAGCAAGACCATTATATTGTAACAAATCACGGAAGCGTGGTATATTTGTTATGGCTTTTTATTAAACACTAAAACACAACACACTGTCACAATGGCACGGGCTTTATGCCCTGGTGCAAGTTACCACGAACAGACTGTGCTACCGTCACCCACCTGTATAAGCTCTGCCCCAACACAGAACAACGACATGTAATTAGAACGGTAAGGAACATATAGGGAACGTCGTTGAGCTAGTGCATCACAGAGTATAACAGTATGCGCCCGCTGCACGGCATTACGGGGCGACTATGCCGGGAAGTTAAAATATTCTGGTTTAAAGTTAATGCTTGTGAAATCAGCTGTCACTCGGCTATTACCTGACCAATACCTGTCAGACTCGGTCATACTATTCACAACTAATATGTCCTTCATTCTATCAAATATGATGAAATTTGGTATTGTGCCCGCGAGGCACGCGTGACTTTAGTTGTGTTCGGTTATCTGGCGCTGAAAAAAACCACGAATTAGTACTGTCAAATCAGAAAGCAAATCAGCTGTCACTCGGCTATTACCTGACCAATACCTATCAAACTCGGTGATACTATTCACAACTAATATGTCCTTCATTCTATCAAATATGATGAAATTTGGTATTGTGGCCGCGAGGCACGCGTGAGTTTAGTTGTGTTCAGTTATTTGGCGCTGCCCTCTAAAGACAGAGACGTGACAGGTGGATCGAGATATTTTCCCGTAAATACCTTTACCTAAATACCTTTATAGACAACATCGATCATACACTCCCATTGCACTCAAACAACCACACTCAAACGAGGAGATATTGTATCAATTAGCCTATTATGTATTGTATTAATTGCACAGAGTTCCAGTGGCGCATGCAGCCGTACGCACTGTGCGTACCTTCTGCTACGCGAGAAGAAGAAAAATATATCATGAACGCATATTTATTAAAATGGGGAAACTATAAAATCGGAGTACAGACAACTAATGCCCAGCGTTGACGATGCAGATACAGAGCTGGAAACAGCTAAATGAGTTACGCAGTGAACTTTATCAAGCCCTGGAAAGTTCGGCAAATTTCTAGCCAAACATTCATTGCGTCCTGAAGGTTTGTATCTATCTACGAAAAGACTGACTGGACTTGCTCTCATGAATATTCACACAGATTTGGAAATCGACAGCGAAGAAGTACTAAAACAATTTGATGCAACTGGCAGAAGGGCAATGCGTTTAGGCTGTAACCCATTATTTGCGCGCGTGTGTGAATGTGCGTGCGTTTCTCTCGCCTTTTATCTTTCACCTTTGAATAATGTAACTTATAAACACATCGGCCTGGCAGAAACAAACAAACAAACAAACAAACAACCCAAGAGGCAACACGCATTTCTGGACCGATGAACAGACGCGATTCATGCTCAATCAACTGTTGTTGTTATTGGTAGTGGTGAAGAGGTCAAGCGGAAAGGGCTGTATCACCACTAGTTGTAATAAAAACAGCGCTACCTATCGTATCGGATATGACATGCTTTCGGCCAATGATTCGATTTATTCACTGCCATGTATATTGGGATAATAGCACCTACCCTCGAAAGAAAGCATAGTCCGACTAAGCAAAGATTCGAATTATACCATCATGTAAACACACTGAATGGTGAAATTCAGAGAGGGTTCATAAAAAAGAGGGGGAGGGGGAACAACAGAGATCTGGAGACTGTGGGGGGTTGGGGGGCAGAGGAGGAGGCCTGGGGGGGGGGTTGGTCAGGGCGGGCTGCACTGTTGGAAGTTGACACAGAAGGAGCCACACAAGCGCTATTCATCCGTCCCATCAAAGGGGACGTCTTGAGGGACAGAGCAAGGCTGACTTGGGCAATATCAACTCGGCTCTCATTTAAGGCCGTTGACCACTTGACCTCTGAATTGAAATGATCCTTGTCCTCTTTATGCACAGAAAGTTATTTCTTGTGCTGAAGGCTTCACCTCAAGGTGTATGTGTGGAGGGGGGCACTCTTTAACTTAAGGCAACTCAGTGAGTTTATTTTTTGACATCTTTTGATATCCACAAAAGAGATGGAGATGGGGAGTTCGTGTTGGAAGAGGATAAGAGAGAGAGAAAAAAAAGATATGCTAATTCCGTCTTTTATTTACTGACTTTTATATGACAATGAGAGGAGCCAAAAGAATGTAGTATTCTGTCAAAACATGCACACTGAAAATAAAAATTGAATTCCCAGAGGAGGAAAAGGACACAGTTAGATGGGTAACTAGGCAAGCGTTAGGAGTGGGAGGGGGGGGTGTATCTGTGGTATTAAAAAAAAAACAGTGATATGAAAAATGCAGAGAAGAGTGGTAGACTCTCTTACCGGAAAGTGGGGGAGAGAGACCTGGCCGTTGATCTTGACACTGCGATGCATCTCCCTCTGAAGCTGCTTCTTGCCCAGTTTGTACGGAGGGATGCCTTCTCTGTTGAAGAGCACAAGTAGAGGAGACAATTTAATAACAAGCCACAGCCAAAGCCAGTCAAAATAAAGCCCAGTGTGTCAGAGAACAACAAGCTCCCACAGACTAAACAACACCAGCACGTCTCCAAAACATACCTAGGTACAGAAATAATGAGCTACCGGGGAACAGGAGTACATAGACCGTGTCCGAAAGGACCGACTGCAGGTCACTGTTTGAATTATAAAACTAGGCCATTTTGTCGGTGACGGGTAAATGATGGTACCAAATGTATTTTTCGACAGCTAATGCTAATGTTTTATTTTTTCACATTCATAGGAAAGTCTACAGAGATCACCTCTGAGTTCATTTCATTATCGCTCTCTGTGTTTTGTTATCGTCTTGATCTTCTTTTTGCTTCTTAGTAGGTAGTGTATACAGACCCCTAACCCTACCCACCCCTTCCTCTCCACAAAACCAGTCAAATGCCACACACTGGTGCATTAGCAACACAAGGCAGCTTTTCAGATCACCGTGAAACCAAGGCCAGGGGAGGTCATCACTTGAAGTGACCATCCCAAACAGCAACATTCACCCCCCCCCCCCCAACCCCCGTGGGGAACATTACAGCCACATCAAAGAGCAGAGGGGCCGTCGAAAAAAACAACACATAGCAAAACTCTGAGGCAGACCGCCAGATACAGAGGCCTTTTGAACTGGGGCTCAAGACACAGATTCATTGGTGACTAATGCTGATCCTTTACAGTGAAGACACTGAGTCCCATTTACCATAACAGTCATCAAAGAAAGCCTCTCTTCCTGAAACTTGACAAATGAGAGCGGAACAGAAAAGGGAACATAGGGTGTGTGTGTGTGTGTGTGTGTGTGTGGGGGGACTTAAGTAGTTCTAGATAAATAATCAAAAGTAGTTTTTTTTTACTGACTGGCATACTTCTAACGGTTGGGCACAAGCAACGCTTCCTGAAACACCACAGCGAACTGGGAAACGTCTAGCCGCCTAGTCAGTCGCTCATGTTTGACATGACCGCACATTTGGGAGGTCTTTTCTGTTTCTTTTCTTTAACATTTCCTTGTAAGATACATTTTTATTTCTCCTCGGAGCCCCCCTGCGTTCCAGTTGGTGACCATTTAAGCCGGGCCAATTATCTTGGCCCTTTTTTTCCTCTGACTCAGAAGTGGCTGACCCAGCCCAAACGCCCCGTCTTCTTCTTCTTCGCCTGCTCTTTGAAATCTCACACTCATGCGCATTCGCGCCCGCTGCCATCTTCATTTGGCAACGGCTCCACGGCGCGCCTCTGATCTCGGCAACATCAAAAGGCTGGTTTGTAAGATAAGGTAATGTTTGAAGTTGGCGCAGTAGCATTCCCTAGCGTCCAAGTAAATCCATAAATAAGATATAAGCAAAAAAAAGAGAGGCAGAGAGAGCGGGAGAGAAAAAAAAGAAAATCTCTGCCTCCCCCCCCCCATCCTTTTTCTTTATCTAGAAATGAGATTCAAATGTGAGCGGTGTCTTTAAACCATAATAAAAAAGACATACTAATAAAATTGTTCCCCAAATGGAGAGGTAGCTGATCTGCCCCCCCCCCCCCCCATCCATTTCCATGGAGTGCTGAGAGAAATGGGAGTTGGGCAGGGGAGGGGGGGGAACTGCTCCAGCCAAGCTGTTTATGCAAACCTAAGCAGGATTCTTTGTTGTGGGTGATTTTTATCACAGTGTTTAACTTATTTGCATGAAAGGGCTATGATTAAATTCTAAAAAGAAAAGTGGAATAATCTCTTCTTTTCTTTTTTTTGTGTGTGCTGTAGAGCAAAAATGAATAATACAACAGAAACAGCGGAAGCAGAAAGACTTTCAAAACAACCACCTTATAGGGCCAACGCAACTTTACTGATGGAAAATGATTATGCTGGGGCAGCAAACTAGCAATCAGACTCCCTTGACATGACGGCATTGTTCAACAACAACCTGACCATATCAGTTCCCCAAACAACGGAGCTCATCTTGGACCCATACCCCATATACCAGCCTCTACCTCTACAGTCTGAACTTGCAAAGCAAAACCCAGGGGCCAACACAACAACAACCATCTCGGGGCACCACAGGCCCTGCCTGTCCTCCGTGGATGTTTCCTACGCCCCCCCTCCCCACCCCCAGCCCCTTCCACTCCCACTGACTGGAAGGGCTCAAACTTGGCTGGACTTGGCGGCTCTGACTGGGCCAGGGGGCCGGTGCGAAACCCCCCCCCCCAAAAAAAAAACAGGCGGAGGCTCTTTCCCGGGCGCTTTGCTTTATGGGGATCTCCCATTCAGTTGTGCAACTAATTTTCAAAGCAGCCAGCCACCCTCTCATCCCCCTAAGCTCCCGGAGCCTAACAATGGGCTGAAAGCGATTCAGTTAAGCCTTTCATCCTCTGTGCACTTTATTTCCCACTCCCCGCTCTCCGGCTCCCCACTACCACGCTAGAGGAGGGGAATGGAAAGGGCTGGGGCGCGAGGGAGGGAATGTTGCACGGAGAGGGGTGTCTCTGTGGGGATGGGGTGGGTGGAGGGAGGGAGGGAGGGAGGGAAGGAGGGGGGTGGGATGGGTGTCCTAATCCTTGTGGCAGGAATCCCAGGTGACATGGCCGTAAATCCAGAACTGAGGACTGACCCTAACCCACTCTCTGGGCCCAACCACCCACCCCTGAGCGCACATACACAGATATATACACACAGACACACAGACACACACACACACACGCACTCACGGCACACTACCCCCGCCTCGGTGAAAAGAGTCTCGCTGACACCCGATCCCAGCGCGCCGGGGTCCGCGAGGAGGAAATCAAACCACCATGCGAGTAAGCCTCCCTTTCATGCACTGCCAGCACTTTTCAATGAGGTTGTCTTAAGGCCGAATGGCTAATTTTTTCCACCCCTGCTCTTCAAAGGGAAAATGATTAGATAATAATGAAAAACAAAGGCGCACTGGCGGCAGATGGATGCGTAGCGCTCAAAAGAGAGAGGGGTCACACCCCGTATAAAAGAAGTTTGTTTGCAACACAAGAGGGGAAAAAAAACCTTCAAAAACGACACATACAAAGTCCACCCCCCAAAAAAAGAGACGCTCTGACATACTAGCACGTTTCTTTAGCGAGAGGTCGCACCGTCGGGAGAAATCCGTCTCAAGCGCAATTCCAATCTAGCGCTTACGTCAAAAAAACATCCCACCTCGTTCAACCTCGAAAACCGCCATTTCAAACCCAATTGCGGAGAGGCCCACAGAGGTGCCCTGTGCCCTTACCAGATGTGAAACACTGTCCCCTAAACACAAGACGAGGCAGGTATGGCGTCAAGGCCTCAATGACACCCAGGAACCCACACAAGCTCAAGTTGGCTCTTCGGGACACACACACACACACTCCAACCCTGAACCATGTGACACTTACACACTGCTGTCTGTCATGGACATGGAGTCGTCTGTCATGGCGTCGCTGGAGATCTCGCTGTCGTTGGCACTGGTGGCGGGGGCGAACACGTGCCCCGAGTTGACGAAGTACGGATTCGCCGGTTCTCCTCGTCTCTGCGTCCTGCAGGAACATAAGAGAACGTCAACGTGAGACCACAGCTCAAGATACCAACACAAGAAATATACTGTCCCAACAGGGCAAATGGATTACCCATTCAAATAACCCATCCATCATGGCCTGTCAGAACCAGGTCTCGGACCTCTGGCCCTGACCGTTGAGCTAGGCTTGGTGCTAGGGCTTGAGTTCCTGGCTAAGCCCTGTTTAAGCCTAGCCCAGTACAGTGTCCAAGGCACCTCAGGCCAGGAACTAAGCTCGAGCCCCCCCCCCCCCCCCCTCCACATACAAACAGACACACAGACACACAGACACACAGACACACAGACACACACACACACACACACACACACCTTTTCCCCAGGCCTGCTACAGGACATGTCTGGTCTGAGTTGTGGGGGTTTGCTTTGAGGTTTCAAATCTCCACAGGTTGCAGAGATTACAGTCACTTTCAGCAAGCCTAGGGGAACCTCTGGAATGTGACCACACTATCTGCGGCCTGTGTTTATTTCTGCACTCTCTTTCATGTTCCACCCCTGAGAGCAGACTGGGGGGGGGGGGGGGGGGGGGGGGCAGCAGCGGGGTGAAGTGAGCAGACTGCTTGTGTGAAGGGACAACCAGCACTTCCTTCTACTTGCTATCTCTCGACGCGCTTTGTTTGGGCAAGGTTCCCGCACTTTTCTTACCCCCTTTTTTTCTCTCCCTCATTCCACTCCCCCCCCACCACACACACACACACACACACATACACACACACACACACACACAACACCACTCCTCCTCCTCCCTAAAGTCTCTCTCTTTCTCTTTTCTACTCTCTCCTGCTGTGTTGCATTCCTGCTTCACTGGCAAAGGGGGTGGACAGGAGTAAGGGGGTGGTGGGAGAAAAACTTGAGCTTAAAGCTTGGGCAGTGGAGAGAAAGAGAGAGAGAGCGAGCGAGGGAGAGGGGGAGAGAGAAAGAGAGAGGGAGACGGGAGAGAGAGAGAGAGAGAGAGAGCGATGGAGGAAAAGGAGTGGGAAAGAAAGAGAGAGGGGAGGGGCGCTGGGGCCTGTGCTTTATGAGAATGCCTACTGCCCCGGAGTGAAGCAGGGAGAGGCACAGCATGACTAAAGCCTTAGGCCCCAGCTCAAACCTGACCTTTGGAAGCTCTCGCAAAGAGTCAGGTATTTAGCACAGCTGGGCTCACATTCTCCCCCTCGCTTTTTTCTCCCTTTCATGATCTCCTCCTCCTCCTCCTCCTCCTCCTCCCCCTCTTTCCTGTCTTCCCCCTTCCCCTTTCTCTCTCTCTCTCTCTCTCTCTTTCTTCCTTCTTCTCTTCTGTTCTTTCCCTCTCACTCTTGAAGCATGCTTAGTCTCTGTCAGAGGGGTTTTTCAGAAAGGGGGAGATAAAAGCGAGGCAATGGAGGAGGCTGGGGGAAAGGAAGGGACGGAGAGGGGGGACCTCTAAAAAAAAAAAAATCATAAGCAAAAGAAAAAAAGGAGGGGGGGGGGGGCAGTGGTTGAAGGAGCAACTCTGGTTGCGTTTTTGAGACGGGACTGGGGTGGTTAGGAAAGAGAGGGAAGGGGGAGAGAGAGAGGGGGGTGGGGGTCCAGAGTGCTGGTGAAATTAGTTCCACATGTTTCAGATAGAAATTCAGGGACATAAAGGGTTTGTGCAAGGCAGGGGGAGAGGGAGGGAGGGAGGGGGGGGGGGGGACCCCTTCTTTTTTCCCTTTGGAGAAATCTAAGAATGTAGGGATCACACCAGGAAGCTGTGGAGATACCCCCTCCACACGCACGCTCACACACACACACACACACACACACACACACACACACACACACACACACAACAATATCCCCTAAAGACTCAAGTCAACAACACCTTTGTCCTTCCGATGACGACCACGCTAAAAAATGCTGCACCCCTGGCAACTAATTAATTCATGCGAAGCGGAAGTATCAAAGCAGTACTGCTCGCTTGCACGTCTGTCTCGTTGCTATCAGACTGGGAACTGCTAACTTCCCTCCTAACAGGAAATGGTTAATTCTGACTGGAAATGGTCTGGTCAGGGACAGCTCTGAATCTCAGCGGACAGAGTGTCACACGCACTGTACGATAAACAGTTCAGGACATTGTACATTTTCTGACCGAAAGTATAAGATCCCATTGAGGGAACACATTCCATAGGTTTTTGCTTATTGCAATGAACAAAACAGAGTGGGGGGAAATGTTTAGCACCCCACCATAATCGTTTCCAGATGTTTCTTTGTTTTATTGTATGGACATACTAAGAACAGTTTGGTCAATACTATAAAACTAGTCTTTGATGCCCAATCATGCATAAAATCCACACTTTAAAATGTTCCTAATGTCAAAGAGCTTGCAGCTGTTGGACAGTATTTGGTAAGAGATCTTAAGAAATGAACCCAAATGCTTCCCAGAAACATCTTATCTTTCATCTCTGACCAAGAGGACAATATCAGCTCTTGGCAGTATAACTTTAGCGTGGGTAAAATATGTGTGTGAGAGAGAGTGCATATGTGTGTGTGTGTGTGAGAGAGAGAGAGAATGTGTGTCTAGATGCACTTTCAACGAACATGACTTTGATAATGGACTAAGAAAGAAATATTGCATAACTTTGAGGTACTGTCACTAAGCATCAGTTGGGCTTGCTGTGTGACTTCAAGCCTTCAGCTCAGGCACCATTTCAAAGCACAGGAAACTTATGTGTGCGCCAGCAGAGGGCTGTCTACCAGACTTCATTAACTTGAAAGGAAGAACCAGTGTGTCATTGATGTTTTCCTCAACAGACTAATAGCTATCAGTAAGTAGGTGAGCCACACAAACCCACAAAGTACCGAAAAGGGCAATGAAAAACGAACCCATCTTATAAATAAACACTGGGCACTAGATATCAACATGGAAACATTCCAGACAACAACATTTGTGTCTACTGAAATTTGATAAGAGGATGCACATATGGGTATACTTATCATGGATTACACACTTTAAAATGTTAATCTTAAAAACTCTTACCTGCACGCATGTTCAAGCACATCCGTCGTCCGAATGGATACAGTAGCTCGTAATGTTTTTTCCGATAGTCCGACCACGGTGGCCAAGGCTTTCACTTTTAAGTCATTGCAATTCCATTCCTTGTCCTCAATCAACGGAGGAAGATACCCACACATCAACTTCAGACTTCCAAGATTGCTGTGATTCACGTAGGCAGCGTTCTCGCACCCGGTGCGAACGTACTCGAGGTATATGTCAGAAGTTAAAAACATCTGGTAAGCATTCTCCTCCATCGTGGACTGAATCTCAGTCTGTGCCTGGTCGAACATTGCGGAGTCTATCTGTTGCTTCTTAATACTATCCCTTATGTATGTCTTGGTTGCAGGTTTCATTTGCTTGGCAACAATGCTGTTGTTTTCGATGTACCGTTTGTAAATTGCTTTGGCAACTCGTACAGTTTTGGAATCTTTGAGGTCCATTTGCCTGAAACCGTTGCAGGCGAACCAAAAGTCTAACGTGTCCACGCATTGCTCTCGCTCCAAAAATGTTCTGAAAAGGTGAGCACCGTCTTGGTCACCCAAGAGAAAATGCAACGACTTCGTCCACCGGGCAAGCGGAGAGTCCGGGGACGCGCTCCCCTCGGGTTCCCCGAGTCCATCCTCGTTCCTCTTCGACATGGAACTCGAAGGAGAGGCGGCGATCAGTTTAGCCTTGTTTTGAGCTCTCATTTTGGCATATTTGCTGGGAGTGTGGCATGACGCTTCTCCCTCTTCCCCCGGCACCGGAGGACGAGGAGCATCTTCTCTGAAGCTACTGCCGATAGGCTCCGTTAGCGCCCTACTCATGGCTCCACTGTTCGTATCCTTGTGCGGCGCTAGCCTGCTTGCAGCTCGGCTCCAATCTCCTCACTCACTAAAACCAGCAGGGGAGCTTCTCAGCTCCTCTTCTCTCTCTCTGAAACACAAAGTATTGATCTAATCAAAACCAGACCCTCAAAACTTCAAAGCGAACCATGAAGTAAACAGCACACAGACATTTTCAAGGGACAATGTGTCAAATTTTCTTGTTAACTCACATCATCTGAAATGTAATATGGCCAATTCACACGACCTGTCACATCCATTTAATTATCTAGTTATGGCAATGAGTTATTACACACTACTTTCTATTTCATTTGAAAACAAGGAAAAGCAAAAATATACGCATTAAACCTCACAAAGGCAGATTTATACAATAACCTACACTATGAAATATAGCTTTAGAATTGTAATTTGATAACATTATTCATTCATAACGCACCATGCGCACTTGTCTTCAGAATACCGTAAAAAGGCAGGACCATCAAAGCTATCCACGACAATGAAAATACATCCGATGCGCTACAATGGACTGTGCCACATAAGAACGATAAAAGCCTGAGGGAAAGCGAGTGTTTGGCGTACAGTGATCACGATCAATAATAAGGCTTTGATCATTTGCACAGTTGGCCCCCAACTTATGCCTCCATGTAACTACAGCCCAGCATTTAGTCACGAAATGTACTATGGATGCCAGTTCGATCACAACATTAGCTTAACTAAATAAAATATCAGCAATGCTATGAATTTCGCAGCACACAGGCTTTTCACTTGGGTAGGTTGCATTTATCGTAATTGTAGCTCGCTATTAAAGCAATGTGACATGCGCTCCCGACTGAACTCATGTAGCCTTACCTGCGGATACAAGTAGGCTACGGGACTCTGTTCACTACCGGCAAGTGTCACATCTGCTCACGATGTAAGATAATACAACATTTCTGCAGCACCGAGTATTTTCAGACAGGCTACTGTAAACAATATAACCTCATTTGCTTTGCGGCGAAAGCATTTCGTATCAAAATCACACACTGTGTAAATGACACCATCCATAAACCCACATACCATTGTAAAACGAAACCCTGGTCAAAGAACACAGTAAAAAATGGGATGACCGCACTATTCCATTAATGTTGTCCGTCTTCCGATGCGAGATTTACAATCCAAGAATCGCTTTCCGTTGAGCAACAGTAATCCGACAAAAAACATGAACAGCAAGCTGTATTTGAGACTAGGCTAGGCTGTCTTCTAGTCCATGTATGTCCTCAGTACGGGAGGGATTGTCTGAAACCCTGTCCCATTCAACAACTGACCCCAGAGCACGCAAGAGGTCCTCCTATTTAGATCAGAGGGGGTGTCAAAATTTCAAGGAGGAGGTAGTGCTAACCGCGCCGCACACATCCCACCTCCCTCTCCACTTGCGATCTAAGTATCACACTAAAGCGAGACGATCTATTATATCAACTCACTGTGCTAATAAGAGCAAACGCACACTTGATAATCGATTTCTATTTCAATGACAATCATCTGGCTTAAGCACTGACAACAGCAAAAAAGGGAGAATGTATTTATAAACTTCAAAGCGATTCAGCGCACATCAAAGAGACCAAGGGAGGGGGGCCTTTGCTCAAATCGCACCGCATTCTCTAACTTACCATCGATCAAGTAGTTTTTCCCTTCAGAAGGCAAATGTAGTCCACTACTGCACCATAAGCAACCCATTAGAGTAGTCCAGAATTTGTTTCACGCGCCGGTGTTTTGCACTCCGCTCGAACATGTAGGCTATCTCTTAAATCTGGGGGTAAATGAAACCCCGAAAAGAAGACGCGTTTCCCCGTTCCACCAGGTACTGTTTCAAATAGTCATCGCAGGCGGCATAACTCCTCCAGGCTATTTCAAAACGAGCTGGGTTGAGGGTTTAACTGTGGACTTCAAAGTGAAGTACCGCCGGCCTGGTCCCGAAAGAGAGATAGAAAACAACTGGTCGTTTTTGCGATTAAAAAAGATAGCAGTGAATAACAAACACAATTCTATCCACTTGCGAGTCTTGCAGCGCA
This sequence comes from Clupea harengus, assembly GCF_900700415.2. Taxonomy (NCBI): domain Eukaryota; kingdom Metazoa; phylum Chordata; class Actinopteri; order Clupeiformes; family Clupeidae; genus Clupea; species Clupea harengus. Next base: position 6,672,582 of record NC_045177.1, read on the forward strand.
AACAGTAGAAGAGCAAAATTATGTACAAGTCTGTGATACACACAAAATTGATGAAAGCATTTTAAAGAACAACAAAGTTTTACGACGTTGCAAGGACCTTATCAAAAGACTGGCAATCTTGAGCCAACTCCCCGAGGCTTTGGAACGTCAGAAGTAAATGATCCGCCGCCCCAATAGCATTATCCCTGCAATCCTTCTGTTGCTACATAAACTTTACAGACACAGACCTCCCTTCTTGCATATTTCGTAGTTTAACCCGTTCATCTCTGGAGTCGTTGCAACATAAAATAAAGACCGATGTAACCAATACACGATGTACCTCCCTCGAATTGGACCTGATTGCAGCAGTATTTCTAGAGCACAACCATCCGTATCCTAGTATGACTGCCATGCTATTTGCAATTCTGACAGAACAACTGGAATATCATTGCTCTATCGTAGTATGCATGATATGGTATGAAATGTAAAACTTCAAATAAATTAAGAAATACCTAGAGTATAACGACCAATGCGCCCACAAAAACAGACATGGAGAGTTCCCGTTTTTATTGTATGAATGACTTTTCAAGCATCATGATGTATGAAGCACCAAGACGTATACGCACGCACGCACACGCGCGCGCACACACACATACACAGAGAGAGAGAGAGCGAGAGAGAGAGAGAGACTGATCCTACCCCATGGTACTTCAAAGAGTATATTGTTCCTTTGATGTTGAACATCAACTTTAAAGAACTTGGTATAATTAAATAACCGCATAAGTGAGAAAAAGAGTGAACCAATGACTTAAATGCGAAAGCATGATGAGAGTTAAGAAGACAAAGTTTGTCAGGACATGATCAACAGTGCTGTTATTATTATTCAAGGAAAAAAAAATGTCCCTGGCCACGTAATCAGGAGGGTGGCATTTGGGATTGTTTTAAAGAATTATTCAAACCTGAGAAGTCTGGCGCATGTTCTTTGAAAGTTCTTCCCTCAAAGTGGGACAGACTCTCATGAGATGGGCTCAGTCTCAGGAGACAGTCTGAGATATCTCAGTAGTCTAAAGAAGAGACAGACGCTTTGGGTCTTTTTGAAAGTTTTTTTTTTTCACCCCTAAATCAAAACTGCATTGAAATCAAGCCACTTGGAGTTTTCTATCGCAAAGTCACAACAATGGCATAAACAAGTCACAAACTGTCATAATAACCGATGCCGTCCAATGTCAAATGAGCACAATCTTAATTTAACACATGCCCATGATATTCTCCATAGTCAGTATCTGAGAAGGTGACAGTGAGTGGAACACTGTACATTACAGAAATGAGTTTTCGTCTTCATGGCATGAAATTATGATACTGAAAGCACAACATCTGCATGTAAAACCTGCCATATAACAATCACAAGTTTCAAATAAGAAATATCTCCATGGATATTAATATTCATATCAACTTATCAGCAACAATACACCCCTCACTTTGAGTCAAATGGCTCTATTTTTTATATCTCAAGTTCAGTTGAGCCTAGAAACACACAAGCTCTGCAGTGCACAAACTGGTAGGACAACACACAGATACACAGACGCACGCACACACACACACACACATACACACTGGATTATATAAAGCTTGAAGGCATCGTAAAGCATATCTTGACTTGTGTGCTATTGCGAATGTGAGAATATTTATGTTTCTACGTGACATATACACGTAGGGTGTGTGAGGTGAATAATCGGGCAAAGGCATCTCTGTACCAATGGTTATGACCATAACATGAATCAGAACACAATGTCCCCGACACACTATGAACCTCTAAGGCACCACAGGGACTAAGGGGTCTGCTAGACAGTTATAGTACACATTTAATAGCTGGAATTCTTAACATTGTTTTTCTTGAGTTTTGCACCACCTATCGTACTATTGCAGTTTGACTACAGTCCTCATATAGAGGGATGTACCAGTAATGATTAATGATAGTATGGTGAGGGAAATCTGTCAAAAATGTATCAGTCAAATCACCCAGCATTCAATTTGACTAGCTATTTGACTATGATGAAAGACTGATTTGTTCACTAGTAGAATGTTATATACTTTAAAAAAATATATATTTGAGTAACACTCACATACAGATGGCATTCATGAAGTTTCTTATATTATTTTTAACTCTTTCAAGATTCAGGTAAAGGAAAATGATCTGCCCCGTGGGCCAATAGTTGTTATAAAAACTTAGTTTGAGGATTTGACCATAAAAAGCCATTTTAGTTACCATTGAATGTGCTGTAGAAGTAAAGTGTCTCTAACTATTTAATTAGGAAATGTATGTATCTATATTTATTTACCCAAGGTAGAATGACTGTCCTGTTTTGAAGAAAATGGCCTGCATCAAATGAAGCGATTTGGAAATACTTTCAGATGTGGCACTGATATACTACAGATAAGATTCAGTGGAATTTAAGTTCACACTGGCTTATGGTCATAGTACTTGCTAGTAACAAGGAGGAGATTGCTCATCAAGCTCTGACAGAAACATATTTTTTCCTCTCTAAAAACCTCAATGTAATGGCAGACTAAAAAGCAGACTAGATCATTGTCGCACCGGACACTACTACCGTTAATAGGGAAGTTATTGGTTGACCATAAAATGTGTGCTGAACAACCACTTTGAAAGGACGGGGCAGCAGGAATGTCTGGTCTTGTGATGTCACAATCCCACATGCTGTGTGAAGCCACATTCTAAGCCCCGAGTTTCTTTCACATCTAGTCCACCAATGCTCTTTCTAATGCTCTTTCAAAGCAAAAGGCGCAAGCAAAGCACAGTGAGTAGCCCCACTGCTTGGGACAACCAAGCAACCACACCTGTTGGCCATTTCATGCCAACACAATTATCTCGACTGTGCCGAACGGGGGGGGGGTGTAAAGTGGCAGAACGACCCTTTTTGATGTTGACCCCTCTTTGACCCCTTTTGTAGCAGGCCCAGCCAATTCACAGAGGGATCCAAATGTTTGAGCAGCACAATACGGGGGACGAGAGAGGAGAAGAGTGCTTCTTCTTAAAACCTCCATAAACTGGGGTGAGCTAGAGGCTAATTGAAGACTCGTGCAATGGAGCAAATTAAATGCATGTGTCACCTTGTCACACACTCCTGAAAAATAATTAAATGTTTTCTTGTTGACTTGGTGACAGTTAGTCACAGCTTGTTTGCATAAATGCAGGTGATTTGAAGGGAACATCAAAGGGAGATATTGCCCCGTGGCGGCGATCCCAACGTGACATGTTAAATTAAAACTGACTTTTCACTTTAAATGCCTCACCTGCCCATATTTAAGTTCACATGCTCAACATTTGGAGTCAACAAAAAGTCCTGTAAGGGACAACATGCGAGAATTGTGCAACTTTTTTACTTTTAAATGTTGTCTGGTTGTATTTACCTGCCACATTTACATCTGACCGCTACTGAGTGCTATTCTAAACTTTTGCTTTATGATGCATACATTTTTAATCAGCCAAACTTAAACTTTTCATGTCAAAAAGTGATGCATGGGTAGCTCTGTAAGATTCTGACCACAGTCTGGCAAAGTTAAACGCAAATGATTCAAACATTTATTTCTTCAGAATGTCAAACTAAGTGGTAAATAACAGACTGAACCAATGACAAGTACCAGAGAAAATCAATTCAAAGACGGATCATTTTAGCCACGGCATTACCATAAACACTAATAAAGTTAAGTGCATCAAAAGGGAGCATCTGCGTCTCCCTTTGAACAAATCCTCTGATCAGTTGCAGCTCTCAATTAGTGTATTGTCCACTTCCACTTTTAGCTGGGGTTTATACTCCACAAAGATCACTTTGAAGTGACTATCCCATTATCTTAAGCCTGAGAGAAATATCTGGCGGACAATGGTAAATGAAAGCACATACAGGGCCAAGGAATGACTGATCCAAGAAGGAGAGAGAGAAAGAGAGAGAGAGAGAGAGAGAGAGAGATGCGGATTGAGAATGAGGAGTAGAAAGAGAGGCACTAATATCGTGTCCAGCCTGAGAGCTTCATCATGACTAAGCCAATCAGTAAGAGAGAACACTTATTCAGTGGTAAAGAAAGACTATCAAACCAC
>NC_045177.1:6679174-6681674 GCF_900700415.2 Clupea harengus
GAGAGGGAGGGAGAGAGAGAGAGTTAGGGGAGAGAGTGAGAGCGACTGAGGTAGGGGAGAGAGTGAAGGAGGTAGGGGAGAGAGAGAGAGAGAGAGGGAGGTAGGGGAGAGAGAGAGAGAGAGAGAGAGAGAGGGGGGGGAGAAAGTAAGCACCAAGAGAGGAGGAATGAAAAAAAGAGGAAGGAAGAAAAAGGGGAAGGAGGAAAACGAGAGGGTTGAAAGAAAGGTCAGGAGATAAAGGTGAAGAGCATGTGGGCGGGCTCATCGAAGTCAAATCTACCACCATAAAACACGAGGGTGAGCACACACACACACACACAAACACACACACACACACACACACACACACACACACACACACACACACACACACACACCGGCGGGCTCCTCCCTTCACTTGTTGGGCGTTTGTTTTAAAATGTAAACGAGCCGCTCCGTCGACAGCAGTTAACCCCTCGGCCCACATGAAAGGAGAGGAGACGCAGCAGCTAATTTCCTCCTCTGACCTCCTCTCTCTCTCTCTCTCTCTCTCTCTCTCACTCTCTCTCACTCACACTGGCATCTCATGCAACCCCTCCTGATTTATGGGCTTCACAGGCCAACGCTACGCAACGCAATCAGTAGTTACAGTAAGAGGCACCTCAGCACAGCTTTACCCCACATTTAGCAATCACACATATTTTGCTTACGGTTCTACTCTAAAGGGAGATGCTTCCCTTGGAGATAAAGTATGACACATGAAATGGAGACTTGTTTTAAAAGCCTTACTCAGAGTAATGTGTATCTCATTGATGGGAAATGGTGTGCAATAGAGTTGTGGTTGTGCGGTGCTGAGAAGAAGGCCCCAAGTAGCGGAAATGAAGTTGACCTCAACAGTTCTCTGTGTGTATGATGATGAGACGATCTTTAACTGACATGAGGGATGAAAGGTGCAATTCTTGTAAACGTGTCGGTGTCAGTGTTCATTTTAGCTACAACAATAAGATGTGTTGAGGATGTTTGATGTTTGGTGTTTGCCATCTCTGTGTTAAAAAGTGTATGAGTACATGTATATGTATGTGTAAAGTATATGTATATGAGTACATGTTGTGAGGGCCTATGACAGAAATGATGGTGATGGTCAAAGATATGAAGGTGGAAAGCTTACTCAGTGTGAAGTAACATTTGTTCATTCCCTAGCCTCATCACAGAGCTTCTATGAGAACTCCCAACCACAGACCTCTGAGACAGAGGGGCAGAAACCTAAGGCGACACAATGAACCTCCCAAAAACACTCCCGGGAAGGGAAGATTCCAGGGAAGTGTTTATCTGGCTGAACATTCCTTTCCTCTCAATCGGCAGCCTGCCTGTCAGTAAGGTCCCCTATTGTCACCACTATACAGAGAGCTCCAAAAAAAGGGAGTTATAACACTAAAAAACCCAAACATGATTGCCACACAGGATAATTTAGTGCTCAGTTTTCCTGAGCCAAGGTGGCCCTGGCTTCACCATAAATCATAACCATAAACCGAGAATTTATGGAAGGAACGGTTCTCTGCCAATGCAGAGTGTAATTATCTTGCATCGTAGCCCCTATGGCAATCACATTTATCACCACAGGAACACCCGAGGAGTTGTTAGAGAAACCACTTCCGCACTCATGCTCACCTCCTGATCTCCAGAACACCCCCTGCCAATCAGAAATAGTGAGCCTCTGCAAATCAATATGAGCTGTTTGCTACTGCTGTGGAATACATATGAGGGGGAGTTAGCTCAATTGGTTCTGTTCTGGAAGGTTCCTAATTCTCAAGAGTATCCGGCCATGTGAGGTCAGAGTAAGGCTAGGTGGACTAGAGTTGAGGTATTATCACCTCTCTGATTGTATATTAAGAGTAACGCACAGCTTAACTAGCACATCAGAGTTGACTCTGATTGTATATTAAGATTAACGCACAGCTTCAATAGCACATCAGAGTTGATTCCTGGGTCTTGCTGTCACTCCCCGTGTGAACAGTAGGGGTGGGCATGAGTAGCATGGACCTCTGTGGTGTTGAAACTGTACAGCTACATCTGAGGTCAGTGGGCCGGAGGTATGGACCTCAGGAGAGAACGTCAATTTGTGGAACTCAAGCTGAAATGTTTGCCACTAAACACACAGTGTTAAAACTGTCCACGGCCACATACCGTAGTGGATGCTCTGAGTTACTTTTCTCATGCTTCAAGTATTTGTATAGCGGCTCTGCAACAATATTGTGTTAAACTTAAGATCCACCTCCCGAACTTCTACGTTTAACTGGACAAAAAAAAAAAAAAAATGGTGGCAAATCAATTGAAACTGTTCCACCTTGCATGGGAAACATACAGTATGTGTGTCACAGCCAACTGCTAGCCACAGTTTATCCCTGATGTTGTTGTGTTTACTTGTTTATTTATCTTTGAGCTGTAGTTGAACGGAGGAGTCAGAGAGCGTTGTGTTCCAGCCTGAAAGTAAAAGTGCCCCTGTGGCAGCGCCCGCCCGCAT
>NC_045177.1:6686674-6716674 GCF_900700415.2 Clupea harengus
CTCCCTCCTCTCTCTTCTTAAAAGGTGAATCTCTTCATCTCCTTGCTTTTTTTGGGGTAAGTTTTTTTTGTTCCTGATAAAGCACTCTGTATTGACTACTTAGAAAGTGCTGCGGCGTATAAAAAAAAAGTGACAATGTGTCACCTATATATAGCCTTTGGATTGTACTACGGTTTTCAACTCCCTCTCTGGAGTTGTGTCACATGCTGATGTATAAGACAGCTGCCAGTTGAAAAGACACCACTCCCAAACCCCTGAAAGATTCAAATTAAGTGTGGCGTGTCATCAGAGGTTTGATGTATGCTAATAAGAGCGGCAAAGGAGAATGTGCTCACTCTAGGAATTCTGATAGCGAAAAAAAAAAAAGAACCAACCATCAAAACCCGCTACTCCCTGCTACATCAAAAATGGCACCGCGCACCAAGTTTTTTTTTTTCACGACAGCGAGATCTCTCATAGCACGGCGTTTTTACTTGAAGTGAAAAAAAAAAAAAAAACAGTTTGAACTCTTAAAGTGTGGTGTTTTGGAGCAAAGGAAGAGAGAGCGATTAGACGCAGAGAGTAGAGGGGGAAACTGGAACAGCTGTCCACATGTTTTAGGTAAATGACTCGTAGACAGTCAGTGATGTAGGCCCGCTAATGAGCGGAAATGACTGAATAACTGTAATCATAGCAAGGGTCTGGCTCTGCACCCAACATGTTATTTTTTTGGGCCAGTCAAAAGGGAAGCACACATTTTCATTACTTTTCTGAGCATGTTCTTCTAGAATCTTCTTCTAGAGGTCTTCTGCTTCCCACTCGTCAAGTAGCGGTTATATATGACTTCATACGAGACCTCTTGGTCCGTTCAGGTAAGGTGTTTATGGTTCGGAGGACAGATATAATTACTCTGGAGACAGTATCAAACCAACCCAAAGACTTGCAAACAGCTGGAGAACTCTTCCACGATTCCAACCCTGATAAATTGGGTCGTACAGTTGAACCCACTTCCTGAGGCTTTTATGTTCCCTCTTAAGTGACTCCGATTTTTTTTTATGGGTGCAGATAATCAGGAACTAAATGAACTAAACAGATACCTGTTCGTTTGGCTTCTCCCCATGCCGAGCGTGGGAGAGACTCGCTAAGCCCAGTTAGAGACTAGTGCTTTCAACAGGCAGTGTGGGGCACCATGAATAGCTCTTGTGCCAGCACAATAATAGGTCGAAATCTATTCCAGATGTGAACTCCTCATTGGCCAGCATTCTAGGAAGTGCAGTCTATTTTGTGCCACCGAGTTCATCCATCAGATACACGCCTAATGTCTTTTTTTTTTGTGTGTGTCAAAAACAGTTTAGAAAAATGCTCCTCTTTTTTTTGAGTTACTTGGAAAAGCATAATTCAACCGTACAGACCAAAGGACTAAAAAGCGTCTGCTAAATACTATAACTGTGACCATAAAGGAAATGTCTCAGAACTGGTTCACATCTGAGAATAAAAAAGTCTATTTTGTCTGCTGTCTTCAAAGGCTCCTGTGTTTTTTTTAAAGAGAAATGCCTTAATTATGTGATTGCACAAGCAATCGCATATTGTTCTTCGTAAGTTTTATGTACATAATTGCGATCACATATTGTTCTGTCACAGCTGTCCCAACCATGTTATGAATAACCTTGCGCTTTGAAGTGTAATGTTTTTCTATTTCTATTTCTATTTTCTCTTCATCAAGGAACTGTTAATGTAGTTGAACATACAGTGCTGCCAACAATAACCACTTATTCACAATGATCCTGTCCACACTCCACATGTGCCTCTAACTTTACTATCTTAAATGATGCAAACGCAGAGCGTACCAAAACGGTGTGCTTGTCAACACATTCCACACACACAAAACTGTTATTCCAATGTTTGGAAACGCAAGGCTTTTAGCACGTACACATGTAAAGAAAATGCAATGACTGAAAATGACATTTTATCTGATTTTTTTAGCTCTCCACTATTCAGCTATCAGCACAACTCATATGTATAATGTATTACAGTTTATATATGGATTTATCAATATTCTTCACAAGTGGGATAGTAATGCATCACAAACCCGCACCCGAAATGTCTGATTTTGACATTGAACACTGCCATCCAGCACTTACATACCAAAACTGTATTCTGCTCATACCACATGCCTTCCATAGATACTTCTAATATTTCAAAACTTGTGACCTTTACCACACACATCTAAAGTAAGCATACACGCAAACCTACATGATTTATCATAAGACTACAGAATTCAGCCTGAGGGATGTAAGCGTGGTAGACAACCTACATTTTGGGTATGTGAAGGCATGTATTCCACTACAGTGAAAGTGTGCAAAGGTAAGATTATGAACGTCAGGAGTGCAAAGAGGGATAATCTTGAGCCTAAATCAGTTTTGAATTTGCAATGCTGTTCATCAGAGTAATGATAGTCAGTTCACATGTCAACTCAATTAAACTGGCAGACTGTTTCCGTGTCATAATACAGCTGTCATTTTCATCCTTCTCCAGAACACATACCAAAATCTAAAACAATGCACCAAAACCTCAAGCCTTCATAAAATGCATGTATTATTGAACTGCTCTCTCACTATGGACTTCAGTAGACGCTTTTGTCCATAGTGACCTACAAAACAAAACAACAACAATAATAAAAAAAACATCAGCCAAAGCATTATGCATAATACAACAAAATGCTTATAACATTATTAGATATCATAGTAAAATTAACAAAAATAATAACTATTCTCATATAAAAATTGTCAATTGTAACATTAAAATGACAGACGAGCTCTAAAGAAGTGTGTCTTTAAACTCTTTGTAATACTCTTTGAATGAAGGCTACCATGGCTGTCATTTGATCGCGTAACACTAGGTAGGTCATTCTAGCACCAAAGTACTACTCATGAAAAGAGTCTTTATTGCCATCTCTTGCTGTGGAGAGAAGACAAAGACAACAGGCACTCTTCAGAGGAATGCAGTGGCCGAGTTCTTCTGTTAGATGATTCTGTTAGCCCCGTTAGATGATATTCATTTACCAACAAGTGGTAGGAGAGTTTTCGTAGTGTGTTAGCATTCACGTGTTTGCATAGGTTATGGTATGCAATCGGCGTCCGCTGCTGCTGCTGGGGCGGCACAATCACATTCACATTTGCATGCGGAAATGCATCTCCAGTTACAAGAAGTTGCTTTGGCTTAGGAAGCAAATACACCATGCCCTGATCCCTACAAAAATAAACCAACTTCATTAAGAAAAATAAAAAAACCTCCCTCTTAAAATGAGCCTTTGAGCTACCTATATCCTCCATCTATTCCTGTAATGTCACTTTTAGGGAGAAGATCTTATATCCCTCCCCTTGGTGGTGGTAGTATTACAATTCCAAGCATGTCTCAACGTAGGTCTTTTTTGCTCTTGAGAGGTTAGGTTTTACAGCTGACACACCCTCCAGGTCTGTGCAGGAGGAAGCAGAGACACCATCCCTGACGTGAGGGGGGGTGTCTGGGGTGAGGAAGGGTTGGATTACAAAGGCACGTCTCGGGTGACGCTTTTTGGATGGTGCCAACTTGTAGAATAGAACACCGTCTTTCCTGGATCAGGTGTGCTGATGTCTAAACAGCGTTTTCAGGGGTCTGGTTTTGATGGGTAGGGGTTACCTTTGCAGAGTTGAGGATGAGTTTGTGTGTGTGTGTGTCTGTGTGTGTGAGTAGTGAATATATGTGAGTGTGTGTGAATGTATGTGAATGTGTGTGTGTGTCTATGAGTGTATATACATGTGTATTTGTGTATATGTTTGTGAGTGTATATGTGTGTGTGTATGTGAATGTGTGTGTGTGTGTCTGTGAGTGTATATACATGTGTATTTGTGTGTATGTTTGCATGAGTGTATATAGCATGTGTGTGTGTGTGTATATGTGTGTGTGTATATATGTGGATGTGTGTGTGTGTGTGTATGTGTGTGTGTGTGTGTGTGTATCAGAATCAGGTTTTATTGGCCACGTAAGTTTGCACAAGCAAGGAATTTGACTTGGTAAAGTGGCTCTCAGTGTGCTTACACAGAATATACATCACAACACAAAACAATACAAACAGTGCAACGGTCTAAGAAGTCTAAAAAAGTATATACAAGGAGGAATGCCTATGTACAGGAGTTGTGTATATGCATATAAGTGTGTGTGTGTGTGTGTGTGTGTGTGTGTGCGTGTGTGTGTGTGTGTGTGTTTGTGTGTATGTGGTGTGTATATATGTGTGTGTGTGTGTGTGTGTGTGTGTGTGTGTGTATGATAGTCAGAGAGAGAGAAGGGGCTCACGCTGCCCATCCAGATTCCTCCCAATCACTAACCAGTCACTCATCAGCCGGGAGCCTCGCTCATTCTACAGGCTGGCAGCCGGGTTCCCCTGCCTTTGTTGTGAGCCGGAGCCTGGTCAAGAGACTCAACAATAACCATCAATCAGCATCACCGAATAAAGAGCAATTTCCTGTCTTTGTCCCCAGCCTCGGAGATGGCTTGGAGACACAACCATCTCACAAAGCCTCCAAAACAAAAACTAATGGCGCGGTCAAAGTTTTGCTTGTGTGGGGTTTGTTTTCATGGGGTTGTTTTGTGTCTCCCTGGAAATGCATTGTGACAAACATGGGGTTGTTTTGTGTCTCCGTGGAAATGCATTGTGACAAAACCAGGAGCCATCACAGTCACAGTCACTGTGGAAGTGAAGTGGCAAATCAAGGCCCTTAGGTGTGAGCAGAACAGGACTTCCCTCCGCCACACGGGAGATGTGCACCCGCTAGGAGTGCTGACTATGGGGTCAGCAGGCAGAGGAATGACGGAACATTATTGACAGGGATGTCTCCAATCCTCCATCAGTGCTAGCTGAAGGTAGGCTGTCCACCAGGACTCAGAGAGAGAGAGGGAGAAGGGGCTGAGAGAGAGAGAGAGAGAGAGAAGGGGTTGAGAGAGAGAGAGGGAGAAAGGGTTGAGAGAGAGAGAGGGAGAGAAGGGGTTGAGAGAGAGAGAGGGAAAAGGGGTTGAGAGAGAGAGAGGGAAAAGGGGTTGAGAGAGAGAGAGGGAGAAGGGGTTGAGAGAGAGGGAGGGAGAAGGGGTTGAGAGAGAGAGGGAGAAGGGGTTGAGAGAGAGAGGGAGAAGGGGTTGAGAGAGAGGGAGGGAGAAGGGGTTGAGAGAGAGAGGGAGAAGGGGTTGAGAGAGAGAGAGAGAGAAGGGGTTGAGAGAGAGATTGTCCCCTTCCTCCCTTCGGGGCCTTCGTAAGGTAATAAAGAGTTTCCTGTGGTAAGGCCGAGCCCCATTAGTCGCAAAGCCCCCCCCCCCCCCCATCCCTGCTCTGTCTGAGGATGAATCAGTGTATCCCATGAAAGAGCGACTGGGACCAACTGATTCACTTAACTGGTTCATGTGAGCAACTGAAGAGTTCTGATAGCATTCAACAACGTGGTAAGAATTTCCTCCTGGGCACAAACTACATTTACGAGAAGTTCAGACCTGTCGAACGAGTCATGTGCAACAGGCTTATTGTTCTTCAAAGCAAATACGTTCTTTTTAACCTTTATATTGCAGGCAATCTGTCCATTAGGCCTGCTTTGAAGGTAGTTACGGTTTAAGTACATAATGTGAGCTGACAGCTTTGACTAGATATATTTTCAATTCCAATTTCATGAAATGTATGTATTAGTTCTGATGCCACCTTCAGCGACCTTATGTGACAGTTCAAAGAGGAAGGAAATCAACACATGAAACACTTTTGTTTTTAGGCTTTAGCAGTTCTTTTAATTAACTTACTGACGCAGTCATGGTATGATGATATCTCTGATAATGGCATATCTTGATATCTCTATGTAGTCTGTTTTCTTTAAAGCTTAAATCTTTTAAACGTCACCCTTGGACAAATACAGTAGGATGGCTGTCTTTAAAAAGATTTTTTTGTGGTGTCAGAAATGCTAATCACTTATCTCTCATTTATGAATCGATCCTCTATGCAGGTAATTCATAAGAGTATACTGATGTAATGATCGAAACTGACTTAACACAAATGGTGCCTCAGAAAAGGTTCGATTTGTTGATGCTCAAGTACATCAGAGTGAATATAAGACGGGCATCTTCTCCCATTTTCTATGAGAAGAATCTTTTTTTGTGGATAAAGTTAATGAATGAATGAATGAATGAATGAATGAATGTATAGTGACTAGCTCGAACTGTAAAGTCCTGATGCAGTTGATGCCAGTGCAGGACAATCCTGCAGGACGAACCAGTTCACACTGACAAACATTCTTGCAAATGAAGTGAAGTCTGGGTGGCTCAAACTGGTTGGTAAAGACAGAAAAAAAACAACAAACCCAAAGATAAGACATATCTTTAGGCATCAGGTATAACATCAAGCGCCTTTGTACTCTGCACGTGTGACATGACTTGTGACATGATTTGTGACATGCGATGCCGAGGCCGAATAGCATACGTAGATGGAGCCAGCATGGCATGTCATGTGACTTCACTCATGGCTTCACAATGGCTTTAATATGTGACCCATTAGCCTGTTGTGTCGAGACGCACAGGATTTACTGAAGGCTGCCTTGTGACTGACCAGATTGGAAAAAGAGTCGGGTGTTATCTTTGAAACCTAGAGGGTCTCGGCCATTTTATACTGGAGGTTTGTATCAACAAGGGGAAAGTTTTCCTTAGGAACTGGCTTTGTGTGCCTAAAAATACAATAGCTGGAGAGTGTCAGGGACACAAGGCTGTTTCCTGTTCCCACAGAGACAGACAGAGACCACAACTGACACTTTGACAGATCACATCGCAAAATCTTCTGCATGCTTAAGACACATTATAAAAAAAAAGGAGGACTATTCTCTGATTTGACTTTGCTCAAACTAGGACTCATGCTTCTGGCCCCCTCTGAGAAACATCTACAGGCGTAGCAACGCCATCTGACAAGAGTTCACCATCTGACAAAGTGCTTTGCTTTGCTAATGTGTGTAATTAGGGTCTCAGATCCTGCACACAATTCTGCCCATTGACGAGTTCACGGAGTGGAGGAGGTATCAACGCATTCACTCACACTGCTGATGTCACTGCTCCCGTGACCACAATGGCTCAGGTCAAAGTTCGAGCGATGGCCACGTCATCAGCAAGTCGGACCCGGGGGGGCGGGGGGGTTAGGGGTTGGGGGAGATGGAGAGATGCCCATCACACGAGGAGGCAGTGTTTCCAGACGGGGTCCACTGGGGTGGGTTGGGAGGGTGGGAAGGGGGGGGGGGGTGGGCAGTGGTTGGGCTGGCACAGATATCAGAAGGGTCTGCCCGACGCTGCGTGCCTTTGAAGTGCGGAGGGCTGGGCCTGATAAGGCGCCATGTTGTGTGTGAGCATGTTTGAGTCTGTGTGTATATATGTGTGTGTGTGTGTGTGTCTCGACGTGTGTGTGTGAGTGTTTATGTGTGTGTGTGTGTGTGTGTGTGTGCCATATGAGGGGCTCTATATGACTCAGAGCCAGCGCTATGCTGCCTACTGCGTGCCCCAGAAGCTGGGCCTCGAGCAAGGACAACCCCCCCTCCCCTATACCCCAGCAACAGATGCTTACACAGGCCATATGCAGTTTCTTTTATGTTGGAATTTAATTTGTCTGACAGTGTGATGTGTAGTCAGATCACCCACTGTGTCTGCCTATGGAAAGAAATAGCCTTTCAGAGACTTTTGTTTTTTGAGAGAGCACTGTAGTCGGGCCAAAATCTTCTAAATTGGCTAGACAGCATGATAAGATGAGAGAACATCTTTCGTCATTACAGCCGTTTGACACACAATACAATAACGGAGTCCATTATCGTTAGCCTACAATACCCTGCAAGTTAGTATTAGTAGTGTAGTATATCTAACAAGTGTAGAATACAATGTACTTAGAATATACTCTTTCCACTTGTGAGCTGTTTGTATAACCCGGTGGTATGAACAGTAATTTAATCAGATGCGATGAACAAGGTTCTTGTTGACACAATGGCTTTGGCACACTTGTGCTTTACTCAGCAGCAGCAGCAGCATCTAATTCAACCAATAACCTGAGAGCTTTTCAGCTGTGCCGCTATGAGCTAGGAGAAATTGTTTTAAGCCTCAGATATTTGAAAGATATTTTCCTTAAATCTGTGTAGAAAGTAGACAACACACAGAGATATGCACTCACATACACACTTGCGCTCTCTTGCTATCGCTCTCTCTCTCTCTCTCTCTCTCTCTCTCTTTCTCGCTCTCTCTCTTTCTCGCTCTCTCTTCCACCAGGTGAATGTTCTTGTCTGGGTGGTCCTCATTCTAAAGATAAGGCCTGTTAAAACCCAAAAGCACAGGTTTAGAGAATTTTTGTTTGCATTGCGTACGTACGGTACACAGTGCCATTTTGAAAGGTGTGCGCTGAATAGACTGGAAGTTTACATCAGATTAGAGGGGGGCCCTCGACAGACAATGCGCAGACGGGACCGGCGCAACTTCAAAAAACCCACACAAACCCTCCTGCAAACAGGCCCTGTTGTCTCACAAAGCCCGTCAGTATGTCAGGGCGGGATTACCACGCTCTATCCACACCGGGGGGAAGGAAAGAACCGGTCAGGCGTGATGCAGAAGAGGACATTTTTGAAATAAAGAGATAAAAGGAGTTAATCTGAAAATTCCTATCCCAATCCCTCAGAGGTTTTTCCGTTTTCTATGAGAAGAACGCAAAAAAAATTGAAAGTCCTCCATTTCTGTCTTGCTCTCATTTTTTGTTGTTGTGTGTGTGGTTGCTCCAAACAACAATGTATATTCTGAGTGTTTTGTCCTTTGATGTTTGCATTCAGTAACAGACTTAAAGCACAGGAGAAAAAAAAGGAGAGGGTGAGAAGCATGCGGGCGAGAGAGGGAGATTTTGTGGTGCACCTCTCCCCCCCCTTCTGTCTCTCTCGCTCCCTCTCTCTTTCTGGCAAGGCTTCTGACGTCTCCCCAAGCAAAAAGGAGAATTTTGGTTTCGCCCGTTAAGCCGTCCGTCAAGCGCTGCACGTTTTTTCTTTTTTTTTTATTCCCCTCTTCCTCTCTCTCTCTCTCTCTCTCTTTCTTTTTCTCTCTCATTCTCGGCGGTGGCAGAGCTGTTGCGAGGGCCGCTTTTACACGCTTTTCAAACAATAACAGTTCAATACAGCCCCCCGCCCCCCCCCCACTTCCTCTGCCAAGGCCTACACATGCCAGCACATCCTTTAGAAATCCTTGAACTGACAACAAACGCAAAAGCGCTCACCGCTGAGCGAGAGAAAGAGAGCCCTTCCACAGAGCTGTGTAATTAAAGTAGGTCTAATACTCTTATATGCTGGGGCCTAAGACGAGGAACAAAATTCACTGCTTTGCTCTCTCACTTTCTCTTCCTCCCTCACCCTCTCTCGCTCTCTTTCTCCCTCTGCGTTCCCTTTCTCTTTCTCTTCCTCCCTCACCCTCTCTCTCTCACTTTCTCCCTCTGCGTTCCCTTTCTCTTTCTCTTCCTCCCTCACCCTCTCGCTCTCTTTCTCCCTCTGCGTTCCCTTTCTCTTCCTCCCTCACCCTCTCTCTCTCTCTTTCTCCCTCTGCGTTCCCTTTCTCTTTGTCTTTCTACTTCTGACTCTCTCTTTCTGCATGTCGTCTTTTTTTTTCTCTCTTCTTTCTCTGTATGTGAATTCTTGGCTAGGCTTTGGTGCTCTCTCCAGCACTTGCTCTGCTCTGGGAGAAAAAATAACCCTCTACCCCCTTCCAGAAATACAAAAAAAAAAACTGTCTCTGGCACATCCAACAACCTGTCTAATAGTAGCACGCTGGCCAGCCAAGATCTCACTTCATGGTCTTCCTGAACCATCTGGAAGTCAGCCTAAAACATTTAATTCTGCGCTTCAGTCTGTTATCTTGTGCAGACAAATACCGGAATGATTCTGAATGTGTTGTTAGAAGTTCGCTTTTAAGTGCTGGTCACCATTTTTTGTTTCATTTAAAATGCAGTATCCTGAAGATAAAAAAAAAACTCAACACGGCCTGTTTTTTTAGAGAGGGAGGTGTTTTTTCGTGTGAATGAGTGCACCGTGAATGACAGCACTTCAAGCTTTTCCTGGGCGAGAGGCGGGAGAGAGCCTCGAGAGGAAGAGGAGGAAGAGGATCGATCTGAAACCAGGGCCCTGGCGCATTTTATATTGTAACGTCTTCATCTTCCCTCCTGCTAAACCACTGCCTCCTCAACAGAGCCAGGCAGCCACTCACCTCAACCTCCCGAGTTAATATATTCTGGGAGCACAAACATTAAAGAGACAATCAAAGGCAGAGCATCAGGGCCTCACTTGTGCTTCCAGAATGCAAAGCAGTGGTGGAAAAAAAGAGTGAGAGATCTGAACTGGGTCCTCTGAGCAAGTCCTTCCCACAGGCAAAGTTATCCTTTCAACCAGCTGAGGCTTTCAATAACTGACAAATAAAAATAAACCCGGCATTATGACTCCTGTAACAAGTGCACTGATAAGGGTGTACACGCCCCCTGGACAAGAAAGCATACACACGCATTGACACACACACACACACACACACACACACACACACATACACACACAAACACACACAGGTGATCACACCTACACAAAACCACATCCACATACACACTTAGTCATGCTGAAAAATGTAAGACTTCAAGGACACCGAGCTTTGGGGGGAAGGAAAATAAAATATGCCCAGGTTGCATGAGTAATACCTACACATCGTTTAAGAATAGGAACCAAGCTCTTCAAAGGAACTGTTAAAATAAAACATCAAAACATACAGCCCTCACATTTCTTTCATAATCACACGGCCAGCGCTGCCTCATGTCCCTGTGAAGTATCAAGTACAGCCAATCGATGAGGCAGTGCATCGAGAGAGAGGCCACCCGCAACCTGTCAAATGGGACACGCCGCTCTCGTCCCCCCCCCCCCCCCCCCCCGTCTTTTTTTGACAGAGGTGTGAGCGTGCTGACTGAGGCAAGGGCCAAGCCTCCGAAACATCCCTGGCGTCGGCGAGATGAAAGTGGCCCCGGCGTAGCCAAATCACTTTATCAACACAAACAGGCACTCTCATTGTGCCGGCCCTTCGGGCGCCTGTTTGTTTGCAAACAAGAAGTCACCTCTGCTAATTGACAGACGCAACAAGGAGAGCTATTTGGCCTCGGCCCTGCGCCGCTACGCCCTCTGCTACTGTAATCACCACGACGATTTGTGTCACCAAAACATCAAATGGAGTAATGTCTGCCGGAATTTGCATTCGGGGGCCTTTGATCTTTGAAAATTTAAACAAAGCATGACTGGGTACATGAAAGAGCGTGAAGGTTATATGCCTCCTGCCAAAACCACCTTTTTAGTGTGGAGACTGCCGTGGCAACAAAACAAAAGACAGAGCAATGTGGTGCAGGAAGAGAGAGAGAGTGGGAGAGAGAGAGAGAGGGAGGGAGAGAGAGAGAGAGAGAGAGAGAGGGGGGGGGAGGGAGAGAGAGGAACATGGTTTGACTGTGACCCTCAAAAAGTTTGAATAGCACTCATGGTTGCACACTAGTGCCCGTGGTCATACACGCCATGGGAACAAGGACTGGAAGATGACAGAAATGGCTGGAAAGTGTTATGTCATCCACAGAAGACATAAAAACAAAAAATGTCTTTCCTTTGTTTATGCCAGAGCTCCAGAACAATTAGCTCTCGTAACATTTTCTGTTGCAAGGGCCAACATGACCGAGACTCTAATATGGCGTGACATGACGGAGATTCTTATAGGAAGTAACACGACAGAGATTCTTACACAAGTGCAATATACATGTAAGTAACACTGATAACCTGGCCGTCATAAATCATGAGAGAACCATGGGAGATCTTGCCTGGGATGGGAGATGTGTGATTTTCTAGTTTCTGACTTTGCATCCAAGAATGGATTCTTTAACTGGAGTGACTCCTAGGTCACAGAGCATTAAGGAGGTGGTGTGGTGTGGTGGTCTAGTCAGAGAACCGCAGTGAAATAGAAACCACAAATCCTTGTTTGGTAAACTCCAGCTGGCATGGAACACACAAGACCACATACAAGAGGCTTGGAGGAGGAATAAAGCACAATGGTGATAGGACTTGGTGTTGTGTACTGGTTTACTGGTGTTGCAACAGGCCTTAAACTATAAATCATAACTTGCTATGCATCATTTTAGATTGGTAATCGCAATATTTACGATGTGAACACATCATTTTAACCCTCCCAAATCCTACCTGCACCTGTGAATTTTGAGCTGTGAGTTCCCCATACATACATATTCTATCACTTAGTAACACACCCACCCTCCAGCTGCCAGTCGGGATGGCAACCTCCTGGAACACTGCACCGACTGGGCCTCTGCCTTCAGTCACACCTCCATGGAAACGCTGGGGTTCTGCTGCAGATCTGTAAGGCACAAAAGGCATTCACCCTGAAGAGGACAGGTACTGTAACAGAGATGACATGGACGAGGTAGCTAAAGCGCTACTTTTGGCTTATTATAGTACTGAAGAATGGTCGGAATCTACATTCACTGGGGGTTCCTATCTTCCTGGGAACCAAGAAAAAAATGTGTCATCGATTTTTCTCTTTATTTCCTTAAAAATATGTCAACTACAGAGGACACAAGTCTATGGGTGGGTTCTCATGAGGTTACTATTGTGTAAGAGGCCCTTCCAGGTAAACCTTCCTGTATTACTTGTACTCTTCTAGACTTAGGTACAAATATTATCAACTGTCACAGGCACATAATTAGGTAAAAAATGTCAGATGTTCTTTCATCATGTAGAGCTTTGAGTCTTGTCTTGATTGAGTTACACACAGCTCGTAATATGCATTGCCTAGACCGATCCTACAGGTTTCGAGCTGTACACTTTCGTATGCAGGAAAGTACCATCAGTCCTAATCACCTCCTGGACTGTCAAAAAGCGAATGCATTCAAATGACACAGCGAGAGAAATCAGACACGCTGCCAGAGGATAATAACACCAAGTGTTGTTTACATGTATCACCTTGTGTTCTATGCTGGAATGCAGTTTCCTGCCAGACAACTGGAATCTGAGACAGCTTAACTGAGTTTCATGTGAGTTTCTGCAGCTGGTATCCTTTAAAAAATGAAGACTGGCTGGGAACTCCTGAGAAGCCTTGTGTCCAATCCATTTAGTGCATATACACATTTACAATTTCTTGTGGAAAATCCTCAAGAAACCATTGACTCCTGCTAACCTAAAGGCGTAGCATAGGCATCAATGGTGCATATACGATTAGCCATAGCTCAGGCCTTCGTGGATGGTGTTTCTGGTCCATGCTAGGTAAGCTGCCTCCGAAATATTTCTTCTTATTCTGTCTTTATCCTGTTTGTCTTGCCACTCTGAAGAAAAAGCTATATGTTCCATATATTGCCATGGAGCTCTACCAAAAAATCTCATATGCAATTCTAATACATGCTAATTTCTAATCAGACACTGTAGCAACCATCTTTTTTCAAAAGGGAACGATTGCAAGTGCTCTATAAATACGCTTTTAATACATCCTATACTGATATAAAATGTATGAAATCATCTAACCATTTGTAATAGACACATGCTTTTCCTTGAATGATGTTCATTTCATAGCAGTTGGATGTGCAATTACAATACTTCTGGGCAGGTGTGGAAGCTAGAAGCCAAACAGAATGTACAGTGGCCTGGGAGGGGAAAAAAGACTCGGGGAACACATGGCAAATGACCAAATATCAAGGGAAGAACAGCTTGTTAAACTACGAAATCTAGAGTCCTGATCTGGCCGTGTCAAAACTGATGCAAACCTCTATGGATGGCTATGGCAGGTGTTATGCCACCCCAGACGCATGTCCGCTGTCCGTCAAGACGCGGAGAAGGCTGACTGTGGCATGTTTGGACCATTAGACAAGAACAACAAGAGGAACTATAAAATTCTGCACAATTCTCCACTGAGGGGAAAAAAAAAACACAGAAAGTAGAAAGAGTGCAGCGAAAGGAAAAAGTATTTTTCTTCCTCCCTTTTTCTTTTTTTTTTTCTTCTCCCCTCTTGCATCGCAGCACGACTTTGTGTCGGCGAGCTCGTTGCGCGCCTTCGAGAGATGAAAAGTTGAGGCCATTGCTTTGAAATCCTCCTCAAGTCAAAATTAACATTTTATTTAAACTACAGCCAAGGAAAAAAAAACAGCGCGGGGCCACTGAAGACCGCTCTGGGCAAGACGTATAATTGTTTATTGTGTGTAAACTTTAGAGAAACAATGGAGCTGGAATAAATGCTTTGCGTGGGTGGTGGGGGTTGAACAGTTGGAGAGACCACAAAGAGAGAGATTAGGCTCATTTTCTCTGTAGGACGACCACATAAAAGTCAGACCTGTCACGCCTATTATTATGGTAGCATAACTTTTTCTTTTAAATAATTATCCACCAACAACTGCCGCTCGCTTTATATCTACAACTACAGGGATGAAAAACACACATATGGCCTTTTTAGATAATAATGTGTTATGCAGTTTCAATTTGTAGCCCATTTTCTTTGGCCAAATTATTGTCCTGAATTGGCAGCATGTGGTACCGCCCTGTTGCTCATGTTAAGCCTGTAACCCTTTTTTTATGTGGTAGACTTAATTTAGGTTCCTACCACCTACAGATATATAGGTTCATTTTCCTTACTAAACCTCGATCTCACAGGGGGAAATTAAATACTGTAGCAGTCAATAAAATAGTGAAACCAGGAGACGCATACTGTAAAGTGCTTGTCTGTTGTTTTAGTGCTTGCTCCTCATGGTTAGTTTGAAAAGGACAGCTAATGAATCACTAATCACTAATGAAGGACAGCTAATCACTCATGAATCACTAATGAAGGACAGCTAATCACTAATGAAGGGCAGCTAATCACTCATGAATCACTAATCACTAATGAAGGACAGCTAATCACTCATGGATCACTAATGAAGGACATCTAATCATTCATGAATCACTAATCACTAATGAAGGACATCTAATCACTCATGAATAACTAATGAAGGACATCTAATCACTCATGAAGGGCAGCTAATCACTCATGAATCACTAATAACTAATGAAGGACAGCTAATCAATCATGAATCACTAATCACTAATGAAGGACAGCTAATCATTCATGAATCACTAATCACTAATGAAGGACATCTAATCACTCATGAATAACTAATGAAGGACATCTAATCACTCATGAAGGGCAGCTAATCACTCATGAATCACTAATAACTAATGAAGGACAGCTAATCAATCATGAATCACTAATCACTAATGAAGGACAGCTAATCATTCATGAATCACTAATCACTAATAAAGGACAGCTAATCAATCATGAATCACTAATCACTAATAAAGGACAGCTAATCAATCATGAATCACTAATCACTAATGAAGGGCAGCTAATCAATCATGAATCACTAATCACTAATGAAGGACAGCTAATCACTCATGAATAACTAATGAAGGACATCTAATCATTCATGAATCACTAATCACTAATGAAGGACAGCTAATCATTCATGAATCACTAATCACTAATGAAGGACAGCTAATCATTCATGAATCACTAATCACTAATGAAGAACAGCTAATCATTCATGAATCACTAATCACTAATAAAGGACAGCTAATCACTAACGAAACACTAATCACTAATGAAGGACAGCTAATCACTCATGGATCACTAATCACTAATTAATCCCTAATTACTCATGAAACACTATTCACTAATGAGTGCACAAGAACCCTTGCCACTCCTCTGGTTGTAACCCACTTCCTCAATAAGTCTTCAGGAGGGTCAGTGTGATCCGTGGCACAACAGCAGTCTATCACCATTACGTCCTGCTACAACAATGCAGGGTCTTGACTCTGGAAGCTCCACGAGCAGACTCCTCGCTGCCCCACTTCTGGTGCCGCTATAGGCTACCATAACTCTGATAGCACCAGAGCAGAGTTGAGGTAATGGACTGGGGCTGGGATGGGCTGGACGGAGCCAAGGTGCAACAGATGTATGGAAGAGACTTCTTGTTTGATTCACGAGCTGAAGGGAGGGTTCCGTTCCTTTAACTGTATCCCATTCACATGCAGAGTACAGCTAATGCTAAACATATGGCCTCGGCTGTGCAGCCTCTACAACCCCCACCACCCCACCCCACCCCACCCCAGAACAGACATGTGCTCATGGTGCAGAGAATCCAGTGGAAAAATACCAGTATTGTCCTTGTTTATGTACCTGATAGGGCTTGCCTGTTTTTCAGCATAACCCCATACCATTGAAAGCATTTCACACTCGCATTCTAGAATGTGGTGCCGGGAGCAAAAAGAAGCCTCTTACTGGCCGTGTTCCTTCAAATGGGATTTGAAAGAGAGACCGGCGTGCTGTGAAGTCACGGAGAAGAATGCAGGTGTCCATTATATACGCGTCATAACGGTCGGCTTGAGGTTCCCATGGTTGCGTGGAGAGATACAAATGATACAGGGGAAGTAAATAGAAGGCACAGACAAAGGAACTCACTGCTTGCACAACTGACCTGTTTTAGCAGGAATATCCAGTTAGTACGGCATGCCACTATTGCAATAAAATAACCGTCAATGTGTGGAAGGTGCCTAATGTTGGTAAGCTCCTCTGAGGGAGTTTTTAATCTGGACAAAGTGGAGACTGGATGATTCAGTAATTTTCCAGGAGATGACATCTCAAATGATCATAAATAACCAAATAGAAAGTAAGAAAATGTGTTGCTTTTGTGAATCTATTTCTGTTTCGGCTTTTTGCAGGTAGCTGCTTGAACTGCCTCCAGGGAGACTCTGGTGCACCTTGGCCCTGTGGCTTGCATGTTATATTTGATTCAAACGCATTACCCCTCGAAGCTATCCCACAATAACAACACCAGACAGTTGCTCACTCTGCCCGCGCTATTGTTCTGCTCTTCATGGACGAGGGTGGCACCTCTACTGTCCCTTACTGAGTGCCAGCTGGCTAGTATTTCTGCAAACGTTTGAAACTCTGAAGTGTGAGGGGGTTGGGGATGGGGGTGTGGACTTACAGACAGAGGTCTTTGAGTATATATTTGTGCTACATTGGCTTGTGCATTTGTTTTCCTCCAGCTGAATTTATTTGTTTTGTCTGCTTTGGGTTTATTTGTCCAATACTCGCCCACATCTGAGTGGGATATGCTGTGTATGTACATTTTAAACAAGACCTTGACGGGGCAGCAGGGGAAGGTTCTAAGGGGCTTGCCTCTGAAGACTCGGGGCGGCTCTTTTTTTTTTTAAACATTTAAACATTGTCCCCTTAGTGGGGAGGAAAAACAAATGTTTACCTGGAGAAGTCGGGGGGCCAGACGCTGGGTCCCGCCTGGTCCCGCCTGGTCCCGCTCAGCCCGGGCCTCCAGACCTGCCCCTGCCTCCACTTTGTGTCGGACTGCCGGAGCTAAAAAAAAAAAAATGAAAGAGAGAGAGGAAGAGAGAAAGATGTGAGACCAGACATCTCACAGGATGTACACGTTCAGCCACTTTGCTGTTGACCCCTTGCGCCTGGCAACCCCATCTGCATGGTTGTCACCAGGGGACGCGGGCGTCGTGCCAACCCCGACGCCCCTTTGTGGCAGCCAGAGCGGCACAGGGGTCCATCTTTGATCCCGGGCCAACGATTCATCTCTTAAAAGGAAAGAGGAAGAGAGGGGGGCTTGGGGGGTCGGGGGGAATCAACCTCTGCTGCCAATTATTGGAAAAACATCAAGGTCTGACAGAAACAAAAAAAAAGAGAGAGAAATAGAGAGAAAGGGAGAGAGAGAGAAAGAGACACAGAATGATAGAGAGAGAGAGAAAGAGAGAGAGAGAGAGGGAGATGAGTGCATCAGAACGCCTTGACTCTGAGAGGAAGAGGAGTTACTAAACAAAGGTAATTATTGATGGTCGGCGCGCATGTGTGCATGTGTGCATGTGTGCATGTGTGTGTGTGTGCACATACGAGGGTGTGTATGTCTGTCTGTGAGCATAAATACTAGGCAAAAATGACAAGTGAAGGTTGTGTATACACAGTCATCACATTTAGACCCTGTGTACACATTTCGACAGTTGGAGGCTGAAATGCGAGACAGGCGCCATGATTTGAAGCATGTTGTAAAAATTATGCGGGATGTGCATACAATAAACAGAGACGCGGATTTTTTGAAGTTTGCAGTAAACAAAGACGATATTTTTTTGCCAGGGAGGTAAGAGAAAATACCTCACGACTGACGAGGGTTATTCACTCGAGCTTCACCTTGCATTTTCCACCTGCTCACAGCCACAGAACTTACTGTCACTGAAACTTAGCATTTCACCATCAGAAGCTTGCCTTTGTGGCACCCATACAGGCATTTGTATACATATTAAAGATCATGTAAATGCAAGATGACACTGGAAAATCCCGTGTGGAAAAAAAAAATTGAGGTTGATACTGGGAGAAGTGTCATGCTGCAGTGTGATGAAGTAGAGAATGTTCTCCAAAAATTGATGAACCATCAGTAAAAGTCGTGCTAGTTGTGCTTGTGGTAACACAACAGAACTCATTGCGATTCCATACACATCACAATCACACAATTGTATGAGATCAGACAAAATACCCTGGAGAGGCTGAATATCAAAAAAGAAATATTATTCCATAATTAATGAATGAATTAAATCTTTGTCTGCATATGAACTACTATGTTGCACAAAAATATGTCATTTGCAGTAAGAGCAGTAATGCATATGGTTGTCAGATTCTACGGCCAGCTGCAATCCATCAAATCTTCTGTTTTCTATTGTCCTAGAGGAGACACTGTCTGACAAACACACACATTTAATCACCAAGGACAACTTTTCTCTCTTCCACCCTCCCTCCCTCCCTCCTTCCCTCTCTCTCTCTCTCTCTCGCTCCCTCTCTGTGAGGTTTTTTCCCCTTCTATTTCTGTTGTTCATCGGTCCCTGGAGACCCTTTCAGCTGATGAGAGAGAGAGAGAACACAGACAAACATTAAAACACCCTCCAGCTCTTTAAACACTTGTCATTCCTCCTTTGTACAAATCATTGCCGGGGTTGCTATAGAGACCATTTCTCTGTCTCTCGGAGAAAAAAATGCCATTTCATTACGATTTCCACTGAGGGTGGGGGAATCAGACAATTACAGTGTGAATCTATGATTGAAAAACAGATGTTTAAAAATCCAATTTGCCACAGGGGTCCTTGCGAACGTAGTGGTCAGAAGTGAAGGACAAGCACAATTCTGTCTGTCTCTCTCTCTCTCTCTGTCTCTCTCTCTCTCTCTCTCTGTCTCTCTCTCTCTCTCTCTGTCTCTCTCTTTCTCTCAGTAGTGATATTGACCAGGGCGCAGCCATTCCTGTCTGCCGAGGGGAGAATGGGGGCACCGTCAAAGTACTTCTCCCGCTTCAAAGAGTGAAAGCCAAGTTCAGACAAGAGGACATCTGCGGGCCCAAACTACTCTAATACTGACAGTCATTTCTGAAATAGAGAGATGGTGTGTATGTATGAGTTTCTGTTTCTGTGTGTGTGTGTGTGTGTGTGTGTGTTTCTACAAGAGACAGGCCACAAACTATCCTAATATTGCACTGTGATTTTACATTTTGTGTGACGTTTGTGAAATAGTGGAGATAGTATGTATGTATGTACACTATGTATGTACTGTATGTATGTATGTATGTATGTATGTATGTATGTATGTATGTATGTATGCATGTATGTCTGTATGTATGTGTGTATGTGTGTATGTATGTGTGTATGTATGTATGTATGTACTGTATGTATGTATGTATGTATGTATGTATGACTGAATGTCTGAATGTATGTATGTATGTATGTATGTATGTATGTATGTATGTATGTATGTATGTATGTATGTGTGTGTGTGTGTGTTTCTGTGTGTGTTTCTGTGTGTGTGTTTAGTGTGCATGTGTGTGATTAATGTGTATGTGTGTGTGTGTGTGTGTGTGTGATTAGTGTGTATTTGTGTGTGTGTGTGTGTGAGTAGTGTGTGTGTGTGTGTCAGTTTGCTACCTGCACCCCACCACTACCACCAGCACAGGTGTGTGTTTGATTGCAGCTCCTGAGACACGATCAGGTTTGGTGGTCTGTGATCCCCCATGGAGTGGAGCACGTCTGCTTTGAAGTGGGAGAAGGAACACTGCTATTGTAGTCGGAGGCAGAACCATGCATCGCTTACCAGAACTTAATTAACAATCTCTAGTTGGACCCCAGCCACCTCTCTCAGAGGAGAGGACGTATGCAGAGGTAGAAAAGAACAGACCGAGAAGAAATATGAGGGGGAAAACACTTTGAGGTTGTGGAGCCAAATGTGCACACACACAAACATGCACACACCTACACACACACAAACAAACACACACACACACACACACGCACGCACACACCTACACACACACAAACAAACACACACAGGCACGCACGCACACACACCCACGCATACAAACTAAACACACACACAAACAAACACACACACGCACGCACGCACACACACCCACGCACACGCATACACATTAAACACACACACACACACACAAACACATATATTCTGTACAAACAAATACATGACTGTGTAGATACACAAATATACATACACACGCATTCAGATGTACAAGCTCCATAAGGACACAGAAACACCACATTTCTTGGTCATTTTTTGCAGCCGCTTAGCCCTCCAGAGAGAGAATATTGGCTGGCCATCAAGCCATTAGAATTCAGGGTCATTATCTCAGCCAGAGCAGGCTGGATTAAACTGTTTCAATTCGCTGCAAATAGGCTTGAAGTAAAAACAGATCCGTACAATTTTCTCACTTCATTTTTTTCTCTCATTTCTCGGTGGCTCGTGGCCATATTGGCGTTTTTGTAACGCACACAAAGGAACATGGCCGTGGAGGAGCCCTATGGCCAGTGCTGGTGGTGACTGATGTTATATTCGTGCACAGACTTTTCTAAATGTGTCATTACTGGGAGATCTGTGGACTCGTGGATTGATTGACGGTCACTGTCCATAGGGTCTGGATTGGTGTGTGTGTGTGTGTGTGTCTGTGTGTGTGTGTGTGTGTGTTTGTGTGTGTGTGTGTGTGTGTGTGGGAGAGTGTGTGTGTGGTGTGTGTGTGTGTGTGTGTGTGTGTGTGTGTGTGTGTGTGTGTGTGTGTGGTGTGTGTGTGTGTGTGGGAGAGAGAAAGGTTACTCAGCTGACAGCGAGACAAAGAGTAAAGCCTAAGCTGATGGGGTTTCTTCTTTTTTTTTCCCTATTTTTTTTTTCCCCTGAGGAAATCACAAGACTTTGAAGCTTGTTGTTGCGGGGAGGAAGACGTCTTTTTAAAGAGCTGTAACTTCAGAACACCTCCACGTTTCTCTGCGCTCCCCATATACACTACGGTGGGGGGGGGGGGGGGGGTGGAGTGGGATGGGGGGGCGATATCGCCACGCTGCCAGTTCTGGAGCCTCATCTACACATAATACGTGAGCAGCCCTGTAAGAGGATAAGAATATACGCAGGCGCCATCAAAGGCAGGGATGGGGCGGGTGGAGGGATTGGGGTATGATGGTGAGGTGTTGGGGGGGGGGGGAGATTTTTGAGAGATGAAAGCAGAGGATATTCTCTCGTTTCAGAGGATTCTGCTTCTGCTCCTTCCATCATCCGGCCTTGAAGTAACACTACACTGTTTTTTTTCTCCCTTTCTCTCTCTCTCTCTCTCTTTTTTTGAGGTGGCAAAATATTATTTACGTCCCACATGGTGTTATGCAGCCTGTCACATTAGATGTTCTGCTGAGGCTCTCGCACACACACATCCCTCTCCCTCCTTTCTCTGCTTATGTCTATCTGTTGCTGTAATTACAGGAGCAACAGATCCAATCCACAACACTTGTTTCATCGCCAGCTCTGCTCTGCTCTCAATGCTCTAGGCCTGCACTCCAATGGGGGAAGCCATGGCCACAGCAGTAGTGTGGGTAGTTGTAGGTGTAGACAAGGTGGAATAAAGCATCGCAACACTTTATATATCCAGAAATGTCTACAGCCACAATGTCCTTGCAAACCGTTATTTAATTAACAATGCCTGTGTGTGTGTGTGTGTGTGTGAGAGAGTGTGTGTATCTGTAGCAGTCATAACCATCCAATGAGCCTTGGAGTCCTTGATGATCAAACATGGTGGAAATGGATTTGCTAATCCATTATGGTGCTTTTTGAAGTTTCTCTGCTTGCCAACACCCCCCCCCCCCTTATTCAAACCAAGCCTTTGACCCTTGAAGTTCAAAGGTTGAAGAGCATGTCATTGAGCCAGCACAATGATGTTAGCTTCAGCTCCAATATTAGCTCGATCGGTTTGATGAGAAGGCCCTGCCTTTGCCCTTGACATACATGAACACACAAGCTGCTTCGGCGGCGCACTCCCTTCCAGAGCTCAATTAAGGAACAAAAGTCACAATTATTGGGTTAACGAAGCACCAGAAGCCAGCTGATTTGTCTGTCAAGACAAATCAGAAGTAAAGCTTCCAAAAAGTACACTAAAAGATCCTACTTATTCACCCACACACACACACACACACACACACACACACACACACACACACACGGTCACGCTTACACGCAGGCAGACATGTTTACGCTCACACACTCACACACACACTTTATAAAAGACTACTCCACCACCTCCCTCAGCCACTAGGAGGGGGAATGTGGATCTTTGATCATGTTCTTCTGCAGTATTGCCCAACCTAATCCATGACAACAAACCTAATGTGATTTGGTGCTATCTCTCGAGGGCAGAAATGGCTGACAGAAATTAATAGGTTTCTGGAAGTGAGGAAGGGGGGAAAACAAAATGTGACAGGGAAATATACAAAATTATCATTCTGATGGGTTTCTCTGTCATCATCAAGGTGGCGTTGTTTCAGCCAACCGCCGTCACCAGGAGAAATCAAAAGCATTACTGCAGTTTGTAATCTAAGAGCTGTGTTGATGAGAGAGAGTTAAGGTGTTGTGGGGGGGTTGTGTTTTAAAAGCATGGCGGGTACCCTAAGTAAAAAAGTGGTACATTTTGACATCAGTGTGAGCAGGAAGAAAAGATTGGACACATCACATGTCAGGAGGAGATGCCTCATCCAACAGCGGCTACCAAGAAAAGGTATCTAGCAAAGAAGTTTTACATTTAGGAATCTGAGGGCTTTGAGGTGTGGGGAGGTTGTGGTGTAGGAGCTCTGTGGATATCCTTTGAAGACTGGCGGTACATTTCGACATCTGCGTGGACACATCTTGCCGCAAAGACACATCACATGTCAGGAGGATGGTGGCCGGGCCAAGTCGGGGACGTGTTTTCCCTCGACGGAACCGCTTGTGTTTTGGTCCGGCTCCAGAGCTAACCGAGGCTGTGCGTTAAACGTCGTCCTCTTGCCCTGTTTGCACTCGGCACGTCTGCTCCGCTGCAGACTATACATGGACACACCGTGTCCACCCACCTCCGACGTGGGACAGTGTTTAATTTAGAACAGCTATAGCTGCCCAGAAAACGTTGGGGCCCAAAATGTTTCTTCCTTCCCTATGTCTACAGAGATATTACAAAAATGCGTAAACCCAAATAAAAGCACACAGTTGTGAAATAAAAAGCTGCAGCCAGTTGGAATGATGCTGTCTGCATTTTTAAGACTCTAGGTAAAGCACAAAGCCCTCGTGCTTCACGGCACTTCACTGTTTCATCCTGAAGCATCCAACACAAACATACAGAAAGAAATGTGCAGTTTCGCTTGCCTGACACCTGTGCAATTTCGGGAAAGGCCCTGACTTCTGGACGAGGATAGGAGCCTCAATCTGCTGAGTGTTTTCACCCCTCCGAGGAGAAGATGAGACACACACGTGAGCTGAAAGGAGACTGGAGTGAAGTCAAAAGACAAAGAGCCCTGCAGTGATGACCAAGAACAAAAGAGGGGGCCACGGAGTGGCGGTGCCTTCTGGAAGCTTCCAGATAAACACCTAGAAGTCCGTGTCCATTGAGCAGTGTTCCGCTGCGGTGCCTTATTGTTTTCGGGGGCAGGGGTTGTGTGGAGGTCACACCTGACCACAGTCCTACCTTACACCCCCCACCCCCCCCCCCACGCCTGTGTTTTCAGAGCGTCTCCTGCAGATGGCTGAATGCAGCTGCCCCTGGGTCTCTCTCACGTCCTCCCCATCTGCTCACACTTTGAGCTGTGCGTCTCCTCGCTCCTTCCTCTTCCTCCTTCCTCTGTCGTCCTTTGAAACTTTAAAATATCCTCGCAGATTGTGTTCAATGCGTTGCGTTGCTATGGTGATGGCATTGGAGAGATAAAAAGGTGGTGGTGGTGGTGGTGGGGGGGTATGGGGTGGTGGAAGAAGAAGGGGGGGGAAGTAGGGTTGTGGAGAGGAGGAGGAGGAGGGGGTGAGATCTGGCATCACTATCTGCAGAGTACAGAGTACCCACCTCCCCCCTAAAAAAGCACAAAACAAAAACAAGGAAAACAAAAGAAGAAGACAGATAAATGACTGAAAAAAATCCCTAGCTGCAGAAAAAAAAAAACACACCTGCAACTAGGTCTCTTTTTTGTTCTTGTGTGTGTGTGTGTGTGTGTGTGTGTGTGTGTGTGTGTGTGTGTGATGCTCATCTGGTGCACAGATTGCAGTGTTTTGAGAGAAGAGTTTTGTGCGGCTCGAACCTCTGGCCTCTCGGCCATAAAAAAAACCCAGCGGTGGAACGGGGTGTCTTTATGGAACAGCCTCTGTGGGACCTCCAGCCCGCTGAGCCTCAGAGGTCGTTCCTGTTGATTAGGAAAGCAAGGAGGCTGCTTGCCCCGGGGTGGTCCCCTCGGAACACTGCTCTTTTGATGGAGGGGGGGGGGGGGGGGGGGCAAATAAGTGTAGGGGTGAAGAGGGGTGGCGAGTTAGGGGCGGAGTGGACGGTGCCTATCCAAACAGCTCCACACTTCCATGTCAGTGGCTCGAGTGGAGCCTGTCATGGTGTTTAACAATGCATGGAGAACACACACATGCACACACAGATGCTCTGATACACACACACACACACACACAAATGCTAAAACACACATGCCATTCACACACACACACACACACACACACACACACACACACACACACACACACGTATTCACACACATACATTCACACATGCACACACACACATTCGCGCACACATACATTCACGCAGACGCGCACACACACACACACACACGTATTCACACACATACATTCACACATGCACACACACACATTCGCGCACACATACATTCACGCAGACGCGCACACACACACACACACACACACACACACACACACACACACACACACACACACACACACAAATGAGTTTCAATCTCTATTTGAACTCAGCAAGTCATGCAAATGGTGGGGCTGATCAGAGGACTGAGCCAAGACTGCATATACCTGTTTCAACTTCCTCTTAGATAAAAGAACCCAGAGTGACACTGAATCCAGGTCAGGAAAGTGGGTTGCCAGTTTTAGATTTCAAATTCATGTTCTCTACTTGTAATGGAGTGCACCCTGAAAATGCAGGCAGTTCTGTCAGCCATCCAACATGAAGCGTGTGAGTGTGTGTATATACGTTGGGAGCCTGTTTGGTGTGTAAGTACAAGTATTTTGTATGCCCGTGTGCGCATGCATACAGTGTATGTACAAATATATTTGTGTGACTGAGTGTGTGTGTGTGTGTGTGTGTGTGTGTGTGTGTGTGTGTGTGTGTGTGTGTGTGGAGGGTAGAGAGTGCATGTATTCCCTTCAGCAAAGAGAGGCAGCTCTATGCCTCCGCTATGAGACGGAGACAGGTGTGATCAGATTCCAGAACGCTCACCCTCCCTCCCTCCCTCCCTCCCTCCCTCCCTCCCTCTGCCAGTCTGCAACCCCCCATGGTTTGGCTCCGCAGCTGAAGGCATCACAGGGGCCCTGTGAGTAAATACAACTGACAGGAGCTCCCTACACCTGCCAGAGGATGATGTCACGAGCAGGATGTCCTCCTCTGTTCCTCGGAGCTCGCGTCGCGCGTCACGTCACCGAACGGTGACGGCTACAGAGACAAAAACACGAGAGTATTCAGTGTTTAAGTAATTGCCTCGTTGGAGGGGGGGGGGGGGGGGGTTCGTTTTTTAAGACGGCTGATAAGACAAAGAGAATTGCAGTGGAAGAAGAGACGGTGGAAGGGGGGGGGGGGGGGGGAGTGACTAATGGGAACAGAGAGCTTGGAGGTGGGGTGGGTGTGTAGCTTTTTGCGTTTGTGTGTCTTTTCCAAGGTACGTGTCTTTTCTAGTTGGTGTGCAGATTGCGACGGGCATGTCCTCGAAAGCACCTATGATGCCATAGCCATAATGAGCAGGAGGGAAAGAGAGAGAGAGAGAGAGAGCTGGGGGAGTGAGAGAGAGAGGAAGAAAGAGAGAGAGAAGGTGAGAGCAATGGAGAGAGAGAGAGAGAGAGAGAGAGAGAGAGAGAGAGAGAGAAAGGTCCAGTCTCTGGTGGGAGCATGTGCAGATGGACCAGGCTACCTTCAAGGAGAGCTGCTTGTCTGTCCTCCTCATTCAAATTGCTTCTTGTAGGAGAGGAGAGAGGTGAGATAAATAAACCAGAGTAGAGTTCAGGGAAACATGGAGGAGTTCCACAGGGAAGGTAGCAGGTTTTTAGAACACTGCTAAAGGCTCCAAACCACGTAGACAAACACACGTGCACCGATTCATGTACATACACAAACTCAGATGGTCCCTTAATGGCAAATGGGAATTTTGATAGCTAGGGGCTTTTTCTATGCACAGGGTGTGAGGAACATTGTTAGCGACCAGACGACCACATCTTTTTTTTTCTCCTTCCCTGTGTTTTATTCTCGTAATTTATCCTCCCCAACTCCTCTATCTCTCTCTCCCCCCCCCCTCCAACCTCATACCTCCCTCTCTCTCTGTCTCTGCGGTGGGCTCAGACACTGGGGCAATCAGCCCTACAATCTGATCTTTTTTGATATTTCGTCTCTGTCTCTCTCTCTCTCTCTCTCTCTCTCTCTCTCTCTTTCTCTCGCTCTCTCTCTCGCTCCGGCCCCGGCAATCCCTTCAAACAAGCTTGTTTAATGAAAATACATTCCTGAGTTTCATGGACTTAATGGATTTTCTCCTCGCCTCCTCAAGGATTTGGGGTGAAGGTGGGGGGCTGCTCCGGCGGGCAACATTTTGCCGAGAAGTGCTGACGCCAGAGGAGAGAGCATTTCCAGGCGGCATTCAAGGAACACGAGAGAGAGACGAGCGAGCGAGCGAGCGAGCGACGGCAGCAGCTTACCAACTCTTCCCCCTCCCAGCCACGCGTTACCCAATCCAGTCCTCCGAAAAACATCCCCGGGATCCTCTATTCAAATACTGGAGTAAATCGCTCCCCTATTTATAGCTACCAAGGCCTTTCGACAGCATTGACCCAGTGTGTGTTTGTATACTCGAGCAAGGATTGGGCTTATCCACGACATGCTAGGGTTCTCAAAAGTGATAAACGCTGCCATTGTTAAGCTTTTGCGGTGTGGCTTGTCAGTGCTACTCCAAGCATTTTTTCGACTCAGAAAAAGATATGTTTGGATATTATGTGGGAATAGCTGCAAGCAGGGGGAGGGGGTTGGGGGGGGGGGGGGTAAAGTAGCAAAGGGTGTAGTTTGCCAGAAGGAGGAACATTCAAATTCGTGTGGATATGAATAGACGTTATTGTCAGAGGCCTAAACAAGTGCACCCCCACCTCTGTGCAACATTCCAGCAGGGTTGCATTTCCATATCGGCCAGAGCCTTTGCTGACGGCGCGAGCACGGCTCCGCCGACGGAGCAGCATCAGCAAGACACCACCGCGGCGGCGGCGACACCAGGCGCACTGCAGAATGACACCCCGGCTCAGGAGGACGGGCGGTGCGAAACGAACGAACAAACGAACGAACGAACGAACAGGGCCCTGGCACCTCTGTGGCTGACAAACCGCACGCGGCATTTTTCCGGGTCTGGTGATATGAAGAGTGACAGGGGTAAAAGCAACAGCGACATGTTTGTCCAAACCACAGGGCTCGCTCGGCTGCCAAGGCAAACCCGCTCCAGCCCCCACGCTTTTCCCCTGGAACCTGCCAAAGCCCCAGGCCTCACTCTCAGCGTCGCCGACTTGAGAAAACAATCAGTTCGACAAGCAGCTACAAACTTCTAACGCGACAGGAAGGTGGGCTTTGACACTCACTCTCTCTCTCTTTTTCTCTCTCTCTCTCTCTTTCTGTATCTCCAAGAAATGCGAAAATGCCACACTGCCCTTGATGCTCGGCAGAAGGTGAATTGAATTTTCAGGGAATCAAAACGTATCCCTAGGTCAGTTGGGGAGCTCACTGGCAAGGGGAGGCAGGAATGAGTCTCCATGAGTAGGAGAAAAACCTCCCTCATATCATCAAATGACAAAAAATCTAAACAGGGGACAAAATTGTGCCACACAAAGGTATTATATCCACAACTTACCACAGAGATAGTGTTTGTATAGTATAGCAAGTCCAGTGTAATATATAACTAATACACGGTACTCTATTAATTAACTCTAATAATACTGACATGTCCTGTGTGCAAAATTAGTTCATCACCTTTGGGCTGCCCGTTTCTTTGGGACAAGAGGCTCTGCTGCCGAAGACCCACGCATTTTCTCCCATCTTGTGGTTTATCCTTCCACTCCCCTTCGTCATCGTCCGTCATCTCTCCATCGCCGTCCCCCGCCATCATGTTCTGTCCTCCTCCGCCATCGTGTTCTTAGTCGCATAACCGCAAGCCTCCAGCTTTGAGATGTTCTGTTAGAAAGAAAAAAAGACCCACAAAGAGGGGGAACACACATCAGGCAATCAGATGAGTCATAGGTATGAGGAAATAAATAAAAATAAAAAAAAACACCGAGTTCCCATCCACGGCGCGGAACGCTAACATTATTTCAATCTTAATCATTACTGCGGTCGGGTTGGACAGAGA
Source organism: Clupea harengus (assembly GCF_900700415.2). NCBI lineage: Eukaryota > Metazoa > Chordata > Actinopteri > Clupeiformes > Clupeidae > Clupea > Clupea harengus. The sequence goes on from NC_045177.1 coordinate 6,715,705, forward strand.
CAGGCGGTTGCTAGCACAGGGTCAGCTTCCACAGCCCCCTCTGGAACAGCAGAGGAGCGCTGGCACGGGGTCAGTGTGTCAGACAAATTAGCCTTCGGGGGAGCAGAGGTGAAATTCCTCGGTGGGAATCCACCGACTCTCTGCCAGGGTTGGGGGGGGGTTAACATGGGGCCGCGGGCCAGGGCCGGCACTTTGATGCTCTCCGTTAAAATTAGCCAAACTGGGAGCTTCGTCTTCCAAGTTTTTAGAACTGGATACGTGGTTGTAGCGTTGTTTCATATGTCCAAAAAGAAACCAAAAAAAAAAAAACAAGAGCCAGATAAACCGCCAGGAACCCTTGGTAATTCTCCTTGCTTAGATGCAGATGCGTTGAAAAGGGGGGGGGGGTGGACAAAAGAATAAGGAGGAAAAGGAGGAGGAAGGAAACAAAAAAAATCCCCCATGATAACCGTTATTAAACTGCATATTTTATGAGCCCCCCCTTCCATTAGAAAGTCAATTGGCAGTTATGCATTCAGACAGTCGGCCGAGGCTCAGAGAACGTGACCCCTGCGCTTGACCTTGCGGGGCTTTGAACTTTCCCGGCGTGGACTCGGTGCCTGGGAAGGAACGCTTTGATTCGGCGGCCAGCTGCATAAGTAAAACCACATTACATTTTAGGAATGTAAATAATAGAAAGTGCTTTTGTGAAAAATTCATTGGATGCTCCGGCGCGCCACATAATTATTTAGAGAGCGTATGTAAATACCTCTTACGATTATGGAGGAATGCGTGCGATTTCCTCTTCAAAGCCAACCCAGTCATTTGGCTGCACAGATAGGACAGCGCGGGAGAGAGAGAGAGAGAGAGAGAGAGCGGACAACTATAGAAATGGTTTGCAGTGAACCGCGACGAGAGAATGCAGGCCTTTCAAGTAGTCGTCGTTGTAGGGGTGAGTCTTCAAGACTCCACACACTCACAAGTCAGGTTC